>NW_028281162.1:194779-389559 GCF_059751285.1 Brachycentrus maculatus
GGTCGTAAGCCCTGTTTATACAGAGAGTTCCATTTTATTTTTCATCTTTATTGAAATGTCAATGCCATTATTTTTTTTTAAGAAAATAAAGTTATACATATTTGTGGGAAAACAACGTAAATGGTAGTGAGTTTTTTGTTGTTCTTAATGTTTAAAATACACGCCAACTGATGGTACGCAGATATCATAAGAAATTTACGAGCTCAGATGTATCGACGAACTTCTTTTTGCCATTAAAAATGCTCGCTCTTTAGCGATTCAACGTCGTTAAAATTATTACCACTTTCGCTCTTATTGAACTTGATTGATTTTTTTTCGAGGGCAGCGGCTGAGAAACCAATCTGCTCTGGTTTATCTCGAGACATCAATGGGGAAGCCGAACGCTTCGAGACGCAATTAAATGACATCTTGCAGGACTCTGATGCATTGCCGGCGACATCTGTCAGGCTCCCTGTGCGTATCCTGTTACCAGAGGATTTATTAAGTTTACTGTGTTAACGAGGCTTGAAAGAAATATTTGAAATTTCAACAAGCAAAATTTATAGCGGAGATGACACAACTTTCATCGAAATGTATTAGAGGTAGTCGTTAATTATTAGGGATTGAAAATATATTATTATTTTTATTATTTAAAAAAATTAATATATATATATATATATATATATATATATATATATATATATATATATATATATATATATATATATATATATATATATATATATATATATATATATATATATATATATATATATATATATATATATATATATTTGACTACGTTTTTCTTTGATATTTTTTTTCAATATCTATAAATATATATAAATATATCTTTTATATGTCTTTATCATTTTCATGTAATGATGTTTCAAATTCTTGGAACTTCTACTTATATTGAATAAATTCATAATGTGGTTGTCAATCATAGGTAGAATTGGTAAATGTTATACGTGTGTAAAGAGTTACTTTAAACCAGCCTTAACGGTCGTAAGCCCCGTAAATGCCCTGACTTCCATTTTCTTCTTCATCATTCATGAGATGCCAAAAAATAACATAAAAACTCCTAATTTGAGATATTGAAGTATTTGGAATATAAAGTATTTGGACACACTCAAAATGTTGTAAATAAACAAACATAAGCCAAGTCTAGAAAACCGTATTCAAACCTACTTGAACAGTCGCAAGATATTTTACGTTAAAAGCTTGGATTGTCACATTTCAGACATTTATAATCGACTTTGACACTTTAAGGTTAACATGAAAAGCGCTAAAATGTTTCACCAGTGTCCTTAGAGCCTTGTATCGTAATGGGAGCAGTAAATCAGAGAAAATTTTCCACAAATCCTCCTAAAACATTATTAACCTTTCCCGTACTGATCATCCAAAAATTACACGTTATACAAGAGGGGTATAAAAATACCCAAATTCGTATTTGTATGGAAATCATATTACACGGCTCGCAGTAAGGACTAACTCGCCACCAGCTGAGTCATAGGTGCCACATCCATTTCAACTCGCCGCCTAGCGCCGACTGAATGCGGCTATCCGATGCGTGAGAGGTCTGATATCAGATCAAACGAATGGGGTGTGACTACTCCTTATAGTTGTCTCGCTCTCTGCTTGTGGTAATACCATATTTCTTAGAGTAAAAATGAAAACATGTCTAAGCAGGCAAAAAAAAACAACGTGCTGATATTTCGAAACATTCAGCGATTTGATATTTCGTAAATAAAAAAGGGAAAAATTTCGTTAATATTATTTTTAAGATAACATAAAAATATGGAGGATGTAGCTCTTATGCTAAAGTTATCGAATAAAAATTTATATACGGGGGATTTTAATCCTCCTGTTGGATCTGGTTAGGTTTAAGTAGTAGTGCCGCGTCATTAATTTTAGTGGAAAGAATTCCACTTTCAGTGTGAGAAGCGCAGCAGTAAATCTATTTTAGTGGAATGTGGAAAAAACAAACTGCGCGAGGAATAAATCATATTCTGGACCGCTGCTAAGATGCCAAGCCGTTAAATTACGGTGAACATTATTCAAATTTTGAGTCAGCCAGTTCATGCCCAAGACAAGCTTCCTGGGATTACTTTTTTTCCTGAATCCCAAAATGAAGCGTGTAATACGATATTTTCGCCTTAAATAAAATAATCTTTTTACGCGACGACCCGTTTCATCCGCAAACAAAGTTGTCAAAATCCTTCTTCCGTAATGTGTCCATAGTAACACCTTTGGATAAGTTTTCTAAGTTTCCTTACGAAAGGGGTAAAAAATATATTAAATAATCATATTTTATAGTAGGTACCAACTCAATTTTTTGAAAACTTATATATTTACTATATGATTCATACGTACCTTCATGTACGAGCTCGCGGCAGTATCTATGGTTGATTTGAGTAAGCTTTTTTTTTTAATCTAGACTTTTTTTTATACACGCAAGATCCTTGTCCAATTAATTATACATACCGTACATGAATAACTATTTGGATACACTTGAAATGTTTTGTGTTCATGTTTGAATATTTGTACACAACATATGGTATCATACGAGTACGTGAAATAAGTAAAATACTATTTACATACATTCCCTATCATTTTCAGAAATCATACGTGAAGCTAAATCTAAGTCATTAGGCTTTTGATATTAACCTAAAACCTACATATTATGATTAAATCTCGTTCAGCTATTCTCTCGGTCAAAATGTAGCTAATTTTAATTCCATGGAGACTTGAAAATCCCATGAAATTATAATGAATGCACCTGAAAAATTAACACAATTAAACAAATTGCTTGCAATGACACAAAACAAAAAATGATGGACGCAATATTGGCGCGTAAAAATAAAAATAATTTAACTAAAATCTTTATCATCTCAGCCGATACGTCTAATGAAAATGTAAAAACTAAGTGGAAAATAATCATTTACATAAATAAAACATGACACAGAATATCACAAATATTCTCTTATTTGAAAATGGTTTCGTTGACATATAAATTGTATTTAATTCTTTTTTGTGATAGATTGTGAAGGAAGTTTCTAAATTTTTACTAAGAAATTTATTTATTGAAGCTAAGTTTTCTTATTTAACGGAAGTTTTATCCCCTTTATAGACTCATTGACATATTAATTGCATTTTTTATAGTTTGTGAAGTTCCTTAATATATAAATCAAGTTTATTTATCTTTACAAAAATTTTAAAATCTTAAATGCCTATTACTTGAGGTGGAATGTATATTTAAATCTGAGAATGGTTTTATTGACTTATTAATTGCATATTCTTAAAAAATTCTGATGGATTGTGAAGTCCCAAATTTATAAATAGAAATTAATAATCCGGTGAAAATTTTCCAATTTAATGGAATTTTTAATTGAGATGGAATAGATACAAGGAGCTTATAACGGTTCCATTGACAAATTAATATATTTTTGTTTACACTGATAGATTGTGAAGTCCCTAAATTTATAAATTAAATTTATTTATCAGGTGAAAATTTTCTTATTTATTGGATATTTAAATGCCCATTACTTAAATCTTAAGATTGAATAAATAATTGCAATTAAAAATGCTTTTTTATTTATTGTTTCGGCATTAACTTTGTGGTAAGACATGTTACAATGATTAAAGGAAACACTTGTTTTTTACACCTTCAGTTTTATTATTGACTACATGTTTCAGAAGTTAAACTTCCATCATTCAGGTCTGTATAATAACTATAATGTTATTATACAGACATGTTTTACATGTTTTCTTTAATCATTGTAAAAATGCTTTCACGGACATTATTTGATATTTCAATTATTTTTGTTTTTTTTCCTGATGGATTTGTGAAGACACTTAATTTATATCGGACAAAAAATAAACATCAATATCTTATTCAGTTAATATATTCTACAGTAACTTTATAGCAATCCATTACATAACTTTTCCATGATAAATTACTGTAATTGTAAGTAATATAATATGATGTATTCAACATCAATATCAACAAATGTATGTGAAATTTATATTTGAGAGTTTTGAGATATTGAAAGATAAAGAAGGTATAAGGGCCATTTCAAATTATTCTCTATTGTTTCTTATTATTTTGTGCTGGCGACATAATAATCATTCACACGTATAATATAATAAATATTTTTTTTTTTTAAGTACTTAATGTCTAAAACATCAACAATTTAAAATATCAGATATATCAATAATAAATATATTATTACGAATATTCAAGTTTTCCCTCTATTGTTCATATTTCCACTGAAAAATAATAAGAAATGGCACCTATACCTCCCTTATCCTTCAAAGTACAGAAAACAATTTTCTTAAATATTTGTTTCACATACGGTGTTTAATTATAGTAGATAATTAATATGCAGAAACGTATGTCACAATAGATTTTAATTTAAAGAGGTAGTTAACAAATAACGGTTTATCATAAAATACATATTCCCCTACCAAAGATATTAATTATTCTTGAATTTATTATGAAATAAATGTTTGATCCAAATTAGATTCAATATTTCATATCCTTTGAAGTTTCGAGGACAGAAGTGTTAAATGAAATATATTATCGAGTGTGTAAAAGCTGGATTTATAGTACGATCTCTGCATTCGGATATGATTTACAGCGGAGCTTTCGTAAGCTCTTATAGAAATTAAATTAGCAACGTCTTACATTTTATCTCTAATGCCGTACTAAAATAAATATCATGATTTATCAAATGATTTATAAAAGCACATTTATTCAATTCAACATTGAAAATATATTGTTCATACAAATAAAATATATACACACTTAAATATACCATGAATGTGTAAATATTTATAGAAATTTGTTATCCAGAGATTATATATGGTATATTTGGTACATTTAAATTAAGAAATGTATTCTTTGCAATTTAATTGTTTTGAGTCTAAAAAAAAAAGTTATTGTCATTTTTATATCAGAGATTAATCAAGGGTCTAAAATTTGAATGATCTGTCATTCTTACCGTGTTTTACGTTTAATATGTTTGAATTCATTTGATAAGGCTTCTAAATTACAACCAAAGGGAGGTCTGCTGTCAGACGGGACGCATTTGTCACTCGAGTGTCATGACGTCACGCTGTGTGACGGTTGTCAGACGTCGCGGCGCCCTAATGCGACGCCTGACACGATGTGACGTCGTCAGCGGATATAACTCCCTTCTGCGGGATTTGGTGTTAATTGCAGTTAGCCAGTTCGTGGACCACTTCATTACATACGATTTACTAGAGTGAACAGTGATGCATATTTAATAGAGTTACATATATACTTAAGTTGACTACAGAACACGACATATTTATTGAAAAATGGTATTAATTTTGTGGAAGAATATTACGATTACGTGTTTTACTACCACGTTTTTAAGTTAACTAATGTACGACGCCGCACAACATGGAAGCAATTTTTATCAAAGGATATGGAAACATAATATTGAAGAATTACAAGGCTAACGACCTTTCATCGGCAGGCTTAAATAATTACATAAAACACTTGTATAGCGTTTACCATTCTATCTATTTATGTACATTATGTGATCTTATTTTATATTATGTCATTCGCCCTTATCTTCTGAACTCATAACACATATTTCATTCCACCCTCAGATTTGAGACAATAACCTTCTTGCTTTAATATTGTAAACAATAAAGCTTTAATATTTTATTGATTCGATTGAATGCGGTACCCTTTGCACCATTGAGAGAGAGTAAGAAGGAGAACGATATGTTTTTTATCATAATTATTTGTTACATTAATTATTTATAGATACTTGTATATAAATACTTCAAGATGAACATCTTTTATTATTTTTAATATAACAAATATGAAATTCCTTCAAGGCTAGAAGAAGAATGATTTGGTTGTAACTATAGTTTTTTTTTCGGAAAAAATTCTTTAAAATAGAATTTCTTTGATAAATGCAGAAGTTTCATTTTTATTTAAAAATTAAAGGAATTCTTCGAAGGCCAGAAGAAAAACGATATTGTTGTAAGCAAAGTTTTATTCTGAAGAAAGAAAAACGGTAAAATGTTAATTCTTCAATGAAAACAGTACACATATGTTTTTATTTCAAAACTTTTTCCTGAAGTGAGTTTCATACATGTTTGCAGTAAAAGTATTACTAGAAAATAATATCACTTCTATTTATAAGTGTGAGCATAAGGTCGTAAAGAATTGCTGATATTCCTACACTTTGGTGAGAACTGCTCTCATATTCTCCAAACGTATGGACATTAAAAAATAATTTTGAGTCACGACAAGTATAACATTATTTTACGCCACAGTGGTCAAACACGAGAGCTTTCATTTGAAAGTTCTTAGTATGAAAAGCACGTCGATTCCTTGCAAAGCGGTGCCATAAAAGTGATGAGAGGGATAAATTGATATTCACAAACGTAATCATTATTTCCCTAGCTTAAAATGGACATGATGATTTCGTTTAGCAATGCACTGTAAGCTATGTCAAACCACGTCTATACTTGGGGCGAGACGTCAATATTTGATGAGTCGGGACGTCAGATCTTGGCGATATCGACAGTTGATGTATTATTAAAGCCGCATTGTCTTTCGAATTGAAATGGACTAGAGTTCTTATGATAATGACATATTATAGTCTTATTAACCTGTAATTTTCCCTTAGAAAACTTTCTGCTTTGATTAGCTTTAGATTACATACAATATATGAGGAGTAAACAAAACTAACAATTTACTTTTTTAATTTTCACTTGGTAAATAATATTGTGTCATGTGTTTTGATGCATTCCGGACACTGTATATAAAAATAATGCGAAATGCATCGGAACACATGTCACAATATATTTGAAGATATAGTGGTATTTACCAAGTAAAACTTAAATAAATTTAAAAAATCATTCATTCTTTATCGATATACTTATGACCATTTAAAAATTTCGTTTTATAACCCTTTAAATTGGAAAATAAACAGGTCTGGTAGTGACATAGGTTGGTTAAGAAATCTTTTTCTTCTTCTTCTTCTTCTTCTTATTCTTTTTTTAGGACTGTCCTGTCATTCTCGGGTTGCTCCTGGGAGGTGGAAGACCAGCTATCCATCGTTTAGGTGGTCTTCCTGGGGGTCTGATCTCGCTCATGCTGCTGTCCGCTGGTATCCTCACCACTCGATCCGAACTCGCTCTTCCCACATATTTTTTTCCAGAAACGTCTTCTTTCTCTTCCCCATCGCACAACATCTTCAACATTGCAGATTTTTCTTATTTCAGAGCTAAGAAATCGTGGTTCATAAAATGTTTTCGACGCCCCATCAAAGCTTTTTATTGGTAAAATAACAATACGATATTATGTATTGTGAAATGATGAAATCTCTACTTATGTAGGTATACTTGTTTATATTATTTATTCATTTATACATTCAATAATATTCCAGGTATAATCACAATTGAAAATATCGTGAGTAATATAATAAATAATATTTTAATTAAATTCAATTGTTGGGGTAGTTTTTGTCAAGTACAATGACACACGTGATTCTGAAGTCACGTATGTACAGCACTTAAAGAACCTAAGTAATATGAATATAATTTCGCTGACTCACTGCTCCTGTCGCATTGTATGCAAAATTCAACCGCTCCTTCCATTCCCTGTCAGATTACCAGATAATCGGTGATTCCAATTATCTTTTGTTAACAGACATGGAAGTA
Organism: Brachycentrus maculatus; assembly: GCF_059751285.1. Classification (NCBI taxonomy): domain Eukaryota; kingdom Metazoa; phylum Arthropoda; class Insecta; order Trichoptera; family Brachycentridae; genus Brachycentrus; species Brachycentrus maculatus. The sequence continues at coordinate 202,472 of NW_028281162.1, forward strand.
AAATATCACCACGGGCACATCTTAATAAACATGTACTCCTGGTAACATTGCCGTAAAAATGGATAGATATTACCACAAAGTAACTGCCGAATCAATTTATGAATGGAGTGATTCATGTTTTAAAATAGCAAATACGTTTTCTACTTTATTTATTGATTTGGCGTTTAATTTGTAGAACTCCATTTTAATTTATATATTAATTTTAAATTAAACACAGATGAAAAAATAATGTTTTTTACATTTTTATTTTATTTGACCAGTGATCTTGTTTTGTCGTTACCAACATCATCAGACTAGTTTACTTATTTAGATTTATATTTGTACTGAAAAAACTATAATTATATTATTTATTGCCACGTTGAATGCCATGTTGAAAATTTAAAAAATGTACAAGTATTCCATAATACCATTTATTGAGTTTTATTTCAATAAACACGACTAATTTCGAAAACTGCGATAAATAAAACTGTGGTAATAATCACTTGTCGATGAAAACAACTGTAGTTTTTGAAACTAGTCCTGTGCAACGAAATAAAACTCAATAAGTGTTATTATATAAGTATTTTATTTTTAAAATAATCAACATTACAGTATTTTTTACCTTCTTATTCTAACTTCTTATATGCACCAATTCTGTCCATGATAACAACCATATTACTCAATTTTTTGGAAATTCAAATTTAAAACACATTGCTTGAATTGAATAGAATTTCACTTGAGACATCTATGGTGAGATGAAATAATAGATGGAAAATTGGTTCATTGGTGGATTAATTTTATTTTAAACCACTTCATAATTAAGAAAAAAAAATTAAAATTTTATTTGGATGTGTAAAATGTACATACATACATACGAGTACCTACATATTATTAACATGTAAAATGTTTTCTCTAACTTATGCTGGAGAATGTCGTTTGGCGCATTGCCCGTTGCAAAGGATTTAAATGGCGTGTAGAAATACATTGTTTGAAATTTATGATCGATGGTTTGCGCGGCAATGCAGATTTTTATATCGGAGGTAGGTGTGAGTGAACGTGCAGTTCGACAAAGGATGCCAAATCAAAGGACGTACTAGAGATGTGTCGTACGTGAAACTCGTGTCGTACGTCACCTGCCGGAAATCAATAAAAAATCAAAATATATCCATCAACAATAATATTTCATTTTCTTTAATTTTAATTTTTTATTTATATCAAAACATATTACATACATAAGTCGTTTATATGTATAATATTCTCGATGTGAAATTTCTATTCCTCCTTTTGGGACATGGGATTAAGGTTAATAAGACTGAAACACAAATAAGAAAGTTACAAAAAACATAAAAAAAAATAAACAAAAGTAATACATGGCAAAATATAAAACAATAAACAGATAAAATAAATAGGTTTATAAAAAAACATAAGGTAAAAAGCATGTTTAAAAGGAACAAATGAGAAAATAAAACTGAGAATACAAATGAAATGCAAATAAGAAAATATATAAAACACAAGGTAAGAAGCATGTTTAAAAAAAACAAATGAGGAAATATAACTATGAATAAAGTTTTTTCTTAAAGATTTTTAAAAATAAAACTCATATTTCGTTTTAACGACTGTAATTTTGGTAATTGAAAGATTGAGAAACGTTCTTTAAGGTGGTATGGACATGTGGAGAGAATGGACAACGAAAGAATGACTTAAAAAGTATATTTGGCGAATGTGAGCACTTGACTTGGCACGATCAGATCAATCAGAACCCAAAATCTGGTGCTGCTCAGTACTATGTAGCTCCATGTGAGCGACTGGTTTCTAGGAGAGACAAATCTAGAATGATCTTGCCAGACTATGTGGGTATATACACGATTGCGGATATGTTGTTGTCACAAATGTGGAACTAACATACCCACATTCCTTATGATTTTCCTTACAGCCTGAAAACGTGAATTAATAATATATAAAAAATAAAACCCTTATCCGCACCCCAATGATGCATAGGGCACTGTGTCATATAAACGCAGTGTTATCTTGATCGTTTACACATGAAGGAAAGGTGATCAGGCCTCCGCTTCAGGTACCAGTCCATGGTAGTATTGAATAAATATTACAGTGAATAAATCACTAATATTTATTTTACCCCCTTTGGGAATCGAACCCGGGACCTCCAGAACGGTAGCCGAGCGTGCTGACCATTACACTACGGAGGCGGAATTAATAATTACATATCATATTTCTATTCAAGTTATCCAAAATTATTATTATAATTTTTATTAGCACTTTTTGTTTTTGTGGAACGACAAAATCTTTGTTTAACAAAAACGAGCTGTCCAAGTGGTCTTTAAAATTGAAGATTCTACCATTGTCTTATAATGTAGGTAATATAATACATAGTGTGGTGCAGTCTTGCTGACGTTCTGCACAAATAATGGCCGGGAGAATTTTAAGTAGGACATTAAAAGACTGCACTGTTATGGTGGCAAATTTATTGTGACGCGGGGTATTTATTTCGTGGTAACGTTTTATCTCTCATCGATGCGATGTTCCATTATCATTCTAGATAGTGCTCACTAAAAATGCTGAGAATTTTTCGGGTTTGAATGAGTTTTGATGTTTAAAAAATCACGTTTTAGGGTGTTTTGTTTCCTTTTTGGAGAGTGATGTTTAGAATTGACTAATTTCCATTCTTAGTCCAGGAAGTAATTTATGTTGCAAGTTCTTTATAAAGTTGAGGACAAATTCTTTAATAGAAAACCACTTATTTGATGAGGTTTTGTTGAATATCGTGAGAAACTAAATAAATATACTTTAAATAAATAAATTAAATAATTTAAAAAACATATTGTTTATTTTAAAAGTTCAAAGCTCAGTATTGTTTTTATTAAAAGTTCAAAGATATCCATCTATCTGATTAAGGATAAAATTGGCTTTAAATAAATATACGTGTCAAACGTAAATACTTTAAACTTACTGACAATTGACATCAATACGGAAGAGAGTTGTTTTCCATTGTTTTCTGGATCTAATATTCAGGTATAAATATCGAATGAAGCTTTTAACAGAGACTGAAGTGACAATAGTTTCACGTTTTAAATATTGTAAGACAGGTACTCGACAGGCCTGACAATGGCCTGTAAATAATGGTGTCTAAGAGTAGCGATGGTTGTAAGTTGGTAGCCGAGCGAGTTGGAGATATTATGTAATATATGATACCTTCGCGGGGGAGTCTTGTTCGCCACCGCATGTCAGTAAATAACAGGTGTCGAGTACAGGATCTGTACTGCAGGCTCTTACTGCGTGACATATCTTCGTTCTTTCGTCAGATGATCGCAAACATTTTCTATCCGATCGAGAAATCATTACAATATTATGTTGATTGTAAAATATTAAAATAATATGGAAATTTTGATGGACGCAGGATACTTAGGCCCAACATATAAAACGTTAAATCGCTATTTAATTTTTAATTAATTTGTTTAATTATTTAATTTTCTTTACATGCAGGTAAAACAAGACATTAGACCCAGCTCACTGCGTTAACATGTTTTTTCGTGAAAAATTATTGATGGACTGAAGATATTTATTTTCAATTCATCGGCGTTGCCGTCAATGATTTGAAATATACGAAACGACGATATTAATAAAAAAATGTGAAAAATTTATGTTTTTTCTCCTGCTTTTAACCCTCATCACACCTTAAGGTTGAGACTTAAGGCCCAATATACGTTAAATTGCACGTGTATATTCTTTAGACCCAGATAACATTTGACATAATTGAAATTGCTTCTTAAAACACCGTTTTTGTACTGAAAAAAAACAAGTTTTTCCTCGAAATAATGTCATAGAAATGTTTGCAGTTAGTTTTAATAATTTAATTAAATAATAATAAATTAAAAATTGTTTTTTCACTATACATTCTAAAAATAGTTTTTTTAATCGCTGAATGACGTCTATCCCCTAGTTCTGCCGGTCGCTTTCTGAGTTTGGACGTCCGAGATCTCAGCCTTAATATATTCATTCGTAAGTGAAGAAATTTGATTTGAATACACATGAATTAAATATGCCTGTTTGATTATTATTTTTGGTCATTGCACAAAACAGACTACATTCGATTCGCGAACGTATGAACCTACGACCTATTCTAGGATCACTACTCGATTGTCTTAAGCTGTGAAAATATTGTCACCAAGCTTCTGTTCGAGTGCTTTATGTTTTAATAGTATAGTGCCATAGTACTAAGTAAAATACTGCTTTCTATCCCATTGTATTTCAATGTCCTGGTGCATTTTCTTTAACTTACATATCTTTATTCGAATAGCTTTACTTAAAGCCAGTTAGATGTGCCACATACATGTACTAAAATATCACTTATGGATACAAAATATATTATGTCAATTATGCTGGATATTATTGTATATACATGGTGATTTATTTATTCGTTATATACATACAAAGATCATAATATTATGACTAAGATTGCATTACGAGTATAAATACATATATGACGAGATTTATTTTTTTCTACAATATTGTAATGGTGAACAAATGAACCAATTATAATTACAAACCATTTTTTTGACATTTTGTAGGTGTCCTCATACTTGTTTTCACAAATTTATGAACAAGCATTTGAACACATCCAAAATGTTGTGAAACTGGTCAAATTATAAGCCTGAGTAAAATTTAAAATCATGTTTTCAGTCGTCTCACAATATGTAAAATAATTTGGTAAATATTTGTAAACATTAAAAATACTAAATTGAAAGCTTACTCAAATCAATCACAGATACTCCCGCGAACTCACACACAAAGTGACGTGTGAATAGTACGATAAACAAATATACAAATAAGTTCTAAAAAGTTTGAGTACTCTGATTGTCAATCATGAGTAGAAAGGTAAATGTTACACGTATATAAAAGGGATCAGTTAAACCCATTTTTACAGGTCGTAAGTATTGTAAATACCCAGACTTCCATACTCTTCTTCATCTATTTTGAAAACTATATAGTGATTAGTTGAAATATAAATTCCTGAAAATTACTGAAAACAATTTTATTAATTAATTTTATTCAATAATTTATACTAAATACTTTCCTGCATTTAATTAATAATAAAATATGTCACAAATTCAGTATGATTAGTTTCGGGTTGTGGTCCCGTGGTTAGTGTCACGGACTCTTAAGTCAGAGTTTCTTAGTTCGAACCCAGTCTGCCACAATTTGATACCTATTTTTAATAATGAGGCTCAATGAGCTTAAAGAATTAGGTTTTGAATATTGAAAGCATTAACTTTGTGGATCATATTGATATATTATTTCGAGAAATAAAATACTTTTGTTTTGAACCACTCACCTTTTTATTAACCAACTAGTTTCGGCAACAACCTGTTACCCTCTTAAGGGTTTAATTTATGTCATTAATATAATGTTTATTAATTTAATTTAGTCATAAATTAAACCCTGAAGAGGGCAAGAGGTTGTTGCCAAAACTAGTTGGTTAATAAAAATGTGAGTGCATCAAAACACAAAGTATTTTTATTTCTAGAAATAATATTTAAGAATTAGGCTCACGGAAATAGTATGAAATTGAAATATTTGTGTAAATAATATTTCAACAAATATTTCTCTTTTAATAATAAAAAAAATATATTGTGGAATTAACGATGGCTAATATTTATTTATTCTAGAAAGAATCCCATCTCGTTAGAACTAACTGTTGAACGATGTGAAGAAGCAATTTCCTTAGATTTACGGCTTTCGTTTAATCGGACTATTGATATATAGCTCCGTGTCATGGGCTGACACCTCGACCGATATAACGACTTAACAACAATAGCCCTGCTTAGATCAGGCTCCCAACGAGCAAGAACAAACGATGGTATCCGAGATAACACCAAAATACCATACACCATACAAACTATCATCCTTCAAGAAAAACCACCAAATAAAAAAGACTAATTTTTATATTAAATGTTAAAATCAAACATTAATTTTTTTAGTCCACCAAGCTTTAATTTCCATTTTTTTTTGACATCTCAACATAGATGAAGAAGAATATGGAAGTCTGGGCGTTTACGGGGCTTACAACCGTCATAAGCTGGTTTAAATGATCACTTAACACGAGTGTAATATTCACCAATTTTACGCGTAATTGACAACCACACTACTCAAATTCTTGGAAGTTCTATATATATGATCCATTTTTGAAACATTGTACAAAAATAACTAGAATTTTCATTAGTGACATCTATGGATGAGACAAAGAAGCTTTTTTACTGAGCAGAAACTCTTATATTTATATAGTCCGAATCCTTGATTATTATCACATACATGAGAAACGCTAGAAAATGTCCTTTTTATTATTTTATTTTAGCTTATAATTTGACCAGATAATTTATTAACAACATTTGGAGTGTGTCCAAATACTTGTTCATAAATCTGGATTATCTCCAATTATAGGAGTTATATATCATATTATTTTATTTAAATCTTATGAAAAATAACTCTTATAATTGGAGATAATCCAGATTGGTGAACAAGTATTTGGACACACTAAAAATGTTGTTACTAAGTTGTATTTTTTTTTAAATAACACATAAAAATAAATTCTGTGACAATTGTTTACCCTTAAGCTAAAGAATACATTGAAAATCTTTTGTAAATGCCATAACTAGACGAAACAATTGTCAAAAAAAAATTGTGTTTTTTTTTAAACAATAAAACAACTTAGTAGACTCAAAAAATCGGGGTTTGATTTTAACATTTAATATGTAAATTAAAATGAAGTTCTACTAATTAAACGCCAAATCAATAAATAAAAAATATGTACTAACCTTATAAGGATTATTTCAATAAAAATATCAGAGAGATTGTCTCTTTCGAAAAAAAACTTAAATTCTTTGCTTCATATCCCAGAAATTGTAAGACCGAGATTTATCACACCTCGGTAAAAGGAAGTATGAAAAGGGTAGTTAAAATTCAGAGATTAATAAAAAATGTGCAGGCATCAGCTCTCTCTAAATTCTAAGTATATAAATGAAGAAATTTTTTTACTCGTTGCTCTTACTGAGAGTGTATTTTGCAGGTAAGGGTCTGAAAGTACGAGGGCGGTATTGTAAGGCCGCAAATTTCGAGATGGTGAATACACAAGCCGTGTGGTAACAAGAATGTCGGATTACACGTATGTAACGTATCGTAACCCTTTGTAAACGATGTTGCTTTTGTGTAATTTAATGATATCTTCCTGTAAAAGAATTTTTAAAAAATAATCCATTGTACTACTACTACTACTATCCTGCTGTTTCGCTGTAGGGGTAAATAGAGAGGATTTCTAAGTTTTTAGTCGGGAATTGCATTTATTATTTACTTTGCTTATTATGACCAATGTTCAAGGATTAATTAGTCGATTTTTGTTTCTTCTAACTAAATAAATATGTTTTTATATAAATCTCCAACACAGATTTAAAAAAATGTAGATGAGATGGAATGCCACACTCGTCTGTAGATAAATTCAGAGTGGAATTGGTGAGTGTCACACGTGTGGTAAGTGATTACTTAACCAAACTTATAGTGGTCGTAAGCCCTGTAAATGCCTTCAACATTCTTCTACATCTATGTCAAGATGTCAGTAAAAATCTTCTTGTTCTTCTTCAAGCTCTTATCCACACCCGATGGTTCATAGGGCACTGCATCATATAAAATCAGTTTTATCTTGGTTTTAACACATGAAGGAAAGGTGATCAGCCCTCCGCTTCAGGTACCGGTCCAGGGTTTTATTAAATTAATATTATAATGAAAAATCACTTATTTTTATTTAATATCCCCCTGGGAATCGAACCCGGGACCTCCAGAACAGTAGCTGAGCATGCTGACCATTACGCTGTGGAGGCGGACACATTCACTATCTTTTTTAAGACGTATGAACTAAATACAATATTATTAATCCTAGTACATAATTGTTATCGTATCTATTCGGCTGTCCAAACTCAAAACACAGTAAGGGACATTTTTAGTACTTTTTGTTTGCTTTTTTGGACTAAGTAGATTCTACTTAGTCCAAAAATGCCAAAAAAAACGTACTACTAAAAATGTCCCTTACTGTGTTTGAAGTTTGGACAGCTGTATTGTATGTAATGTATAAAATCAAGAAATTAAAAAAAATATGTATTGTAGTAACATGAAAGTATTTCGGCTCAACACAGGCTTTACCTGTAAAATTTTTAAAAAATGTATCTCTATTAAAACAATAAAACAAAAAAAAAATATGTAGGTAAGGAGCATTCTCTAAGGCCACTAATAAATATTATTAATCAAATATACCTTTATTTGAAGTGTAAGAAAATTCAGTTATCCACTTTGATGTAAATTTCAAATTAAACAAATTATCACATTTCGTAATAACTTTCCGATGAACGAAAGGGTTAGACCACGTCGCGGTTCCTTCCTGTAAACTAGCGACTAGTCCCGTTCTGCTGTTTACACCGCACCAAGCCCCTTAACCAACATTCAGGGCTATTCATTTATAGTTTAATTAATGGTTTTATTGATAAACTTATCCGTAGGTGGTGGAACACACTCCGCCATCGATGGCAAGATAAGCATTAAACGGGAGGTAATGAATCACGAGTTCCCGCAGCGATTGCATTTAATGCAGGAAATTCTGGAGTAATATATAGTCAATGGTGTTTAAAATTCCGTGAAAAAAAACCTATGGAGTTGTGATTAACTTCATCGATTGATTCGGCAGCCACTTTTTGGTTATATCTATCCATTTTTAATTTATACTGTATTTTGCTTGGTAAATATTACAATTTCTTAAAATGTATTGTAACACGTCTTTTGATGCATTTTGCATCATTTTCAAACACCGTATTTGAAGGTAAGTCTAAATTTTAAATTTGTACATGTATCTTTGGGACGTTGAAGGATGAAAAGGGCGTAGGAGATATTCATTATTTTTATTTATACATTTATATATTTTTTATCACAGAGAACACAGAAAATAGGGGGGAGGTTTAAGTAAAACTTAGTCTCAAAAATAAGATAATAGATTTTTCATCCTGAGGATGACATACTGCTCACTTGTTTCAACAACGTCATTTATCAAAAAACTTGATTTTTCAGGAGATCGTTTTAAACGTTTAAAATTATAATAAAACATATTAAAAATAAATATCAAGCCACTTATTGAACTTTTACTGCGCAACATATCTTTTTAGGTCAAACCTGAATGTTTTTTCTCCATTAAAAAATATTTAGTATATTTGAAAAAAATATTAAACAATATCTTTTCTTCAAAATGCAAAAACAACACTTTCTGTCCCGTAGCGGGTAAATATTAAGTTTAAAAAATGCCGCTTTTGCTGGGATATAGTACATTTTCTGGGCATTACAAAAACATGCACAACTGAAAATTTACGATTTTTGATGTATGACGTTGTTGAAAGGACTGAGCGATATCAATATATATTATAGGTGGCTCAATTTCAGATGAGTATTTATTTTTTAATTTCTTTAATGATCAAAACCTACTTTGAGTGATTTAACCATTAAATTTCACCATAAAACTGTATTGTTTATTCATATATACATAACATGTTTCAATTGCACTTTCTACCGCAATTCTGCTTTATATGTCCTTTTACTATATATTTCTTCGTTTACTTTTTGTAAATCGTTATGATTGTCATGTGTGGGTGGTACTATGTACTTCATTGTGGTTGTCATTCATGGGTGGAATGGTGAATGTTACATGTTTATAAAGTGATCACTTAAACCAAGTTGTAAGCCTTGTAATTCACCAGACTTCCATATTCTAATATATCAATGTTCAGATTTAAAAAAAAAATCATTTTAATTTACAGTTTTCACATTTTTTAAATCATTACTACGAGTTACGGATTTTTAAAAAATAAATTATTATTGATTACGTGTATTTTCTGAAGAAAGGAGTCAGCTCGTGTTGTAAGAGGTGACGAGAGAGGCTTGGTGGGTACTTGCAAATCGGCGTCCAGTTTAATTTCGGCCTAACGAAGCTATTAATAATTGTACACTTCCTCTCCGTTGCCCATCCATATAAATTTACAATCGTGCAGTCAATCGGGCATTCTGATTGGGCATAAATCTCTCCTAGGTACATCCCACAAATGGTCAATCAATTCATCCAAAGGTTGGGGAGATAAATGGAGCATTCAATTAGCACCTCTCTAACTGAGCGAGCAAGCAACTTAGCATCTACCCAAGTACACTATTGCTAAATGCTAACTAGCTAAGTGAACCGGCATCTAACTCCGGTATTCAAAGACAAACCAAATGCATTAAAGAATATTTCATTATATCAATAACCACATTTTGAGTGTGTCCATAAATGTTGTAATTAAATTTGCTGGTAAAATTGTAAATAATTAAATGAAAGGGATATTTTCTGGCGATCTAATGTATGTGATTTTAAACCAGGATTTGGACCTCACACACAGATTATTATTATTTCATCTCACCAATAGATGTCTCTAGTGAAATCGCAATGTTTCGAATTTAAACTATGTATATATAGAAGTTACAAAAATTTAAGTAGTGTGGTTGTCAATCATGTGTAGAATTAGTGAATGTTACACGTGTGTAAAGTAATCACTTAAACCAGCCTATGACGGTCGTAAGCCCCGTAAATGTCCAGACCTCCATATTCTTCTTCATCTTTGATGAGATGTCAAAAAATAATACATATATTATGTTGGTAAACCGAAAACTTCCACGCACTCCGTACGCCAAAACGGGAAAAAAACTCCTAAATGTTGCTTTTATTGAGCACTCCGGACGACAACTTGTGAGCTACAAATGGAATCGTCCAAAAACTGTATGAAGCCGCGCGCGCATACGTAAAGTGCACAGCACACACCTACTGCGCGCAATTTTTTCTAGGAATAGGAATTTGGAAAACTATAAAAAATAGGACTGTTACATAAATTCAATTGATTATTTATAATATTTATCTTTTGTTTTATCTTTAGGGAAGGGTAATTAAATATAGCCTAACTATGAGTATTTCAATGTTTTAGAATTAGTACATACATAAACCCCGAGGATGACAAGGTTCTTGTCGAAACCGTTTGGAAAAAGTGTACCAATAAAAAGTTATCTACAAAAGTTGTTTTATTTAATTTAAATAGTTAACAAGTTCTACTTCTGTGTATACAGCACTAGGGGCTGATTGAAACCCTACGTATGTAGGTAAAACCACTATTAATACCACGCTATAATGCAACTAGAAGGCGTCAGTGCATTCTGTCAGCAAGATAATAGAAAGGTAGTTAGTTACGTATACTGGTGGTAATGAGAATAACTAATAACGCGAGAAATATTTTGATTTTAACTAAATAACAGTAAATCAGGTACATACGACCTCTAATCGCTTTAATACCGATAGTAAATGAGCTGTCATATTTTTTCTATATATGAGGCAAATGTGGTTGGAAAAACAAGCAGAGGAAGACGGAGGAAATTTTTCCACGATCAGATATCGCTCACTCCTGTCAACAACGTCATATATAATTTTTTTTTTATCAGGAGATCGTTTTTAGAGTTTAAGAATATAATGAAATGTATTAAAAATAAATATCAAGCCACTTATAGAACTTTTTACTGTGCACAACATCTTGTTAGGTAAAACCTGAATGTTTATTCTCCATTTGAATAATATTAAGTAAATAAAAAAAAATCAAACAAGACCTTTTTTTTCAAAATGCAAAAACAACACTTTCTGCCCTGTAGCTGGTAAATATTAAGTTAAAAATATGCCGCTTTAGCTGGGATATGGTATATTTTTATATAGCATAACTGAAAATTGACGATTTTTGATATATGACGTTGTTGAAATCAGTGAGCGATATGTCAAATATTTGAAAGCGGCCGGGTCATAATCGGTGGGTATGTATGAGGAGATGCATGAATTTGGAGGGGCGCGGCGTTCTATTCTATCTGCCTACCCCTGCGGGGAAATGGTTATGGTTAGTTAGTTAGTTATGTTTTCTACTTATGTCAAACATCCGATATGCCGATAGAAGAACGCTAGTGGCGAAAAGTGACCATCTCCAAATTTTGAATATGTCTAAATTTTTGTTCACAAATCCTGGATTAACTCAACTTTGAGTTATTTCATTTATTTTTTCGGCATTTACTTTGTGGTAAGACATGTTAAAATGATTAAGGAAATACTTTTTTATAGCACTTGAGTTTATTAAGGACTACTAGTTTTGGAAGCTAAACTTCCATCGTCAGGTCTGAAAAATAACTCATTATTATATTTTTTTTATTTCGAATTTCTTCAATTAATTATTGTTCATGTTGAATTGTGTATATTATTGTTTAAATTGAAAAAAATATTGTTACGTATTTTAATCCATTTATTGTATCCAATTTTTTTAAAGCACGTATTCGCAACAAAGGTTGTTCCTCGGATGACAGCGAAATATGTGCCGATGGTGTCGCACGGGTGAACGAAATTAATAATGAACACGTCACCATTATTATTTTGACGGGCGATTTAGCTCTGGGGTGCTTATTAGCCCGGACAACAATGGAGCTTTCACATTTTAGCAATTTTAAAGTTCAACTAACTGCTGCCGAAGCGGAAAAAGCTCGACGGGACCGGCTGCGTTTGACTGACGCCAGCCAATCACAGGGGGCCGCGTCGGACATTTTAACTATGTTTTATACGTGCTACTAAGTGCAATGACGGAAATCAAATTGACATTTTAAAGTGACAGATAATTTTTTACCAGAATTGTACTGCGTTAATTGGACGTTTACTAAACCGGTTTCATTTCAACACAAAAAGTATAACAAACTAACTGACTAAGAAGTAACCACTACGCCGCTTATCGCAGGAGTAGGCAGAGAGAATAGAAGGCCACATCATTTTTGTCTTCGCAAACAATCTTCGTATATAAAAAAGAAATCATACATCTCCTTATATTGTACATACCCGCCAATTATTCTGACCACTTTCAAGTATTTGAAATATTTAATCCTGTCAAGTTTTCCTCGGTCTTCCAATGCTTCCATTACCAACCACATTTGTCTCATACATTTGTTTTGATGTTCTTTCTTCACTCATTCGATTCAAATGCCCAAACCATCCAAACACATCTTTCTTAATTTTTAATGATAATGCTTATCTCAACCTTGCATTTTTGCTTTTGTCACTTTTCGAACATGTATCATTCATCGTTTTGCCGAATATTCGTCTGAGACAATGCATTTCGACTGCATTCAGTCTAATTTCATCCTTCTTTTGCCAACTCCATGCTTCACTTATATATTAGGGTTGGAACCAGGGCTTCATTGTGTGCTGCCATGTTGCTTTCGCTGATAGGGTTTTATTTGCTTTAACTGAATTCAGTGCATCATTCACTCTGTTTTATTTTTGCACACCGCCGCAACATAAGATGTCTGTAAATCACAAATATGTGCACACCGCCGCAATATAAGGTTTCTGAAACGCTCAAATATGTGCACACCGCCGGAACATAAGGTTTCTGAATCGCACAAATATGTGCAAACCTTCGCAAGATAAGGTTTCTGAAACTCACAAATATGTGCACACCGCCGCAACACTATGTTTCAGAAACGCACAAACATGTGCACAGCGTAAACGATGTGTTAATGATTCACGTGCAACCATTCAGAACCAAATTATGCAGTACGCCAGCATATTAAGTCAGCATAATAAGTAAAAAGCGGTGAAATTTATACAAAAATAAATTAATCACATTCTTGCTACACGCTGTGTTATGTTTCTGAATTTGTGAACATGTTCCGGATGTCAATCTTACATTGCATTTATTCCCGTATCTTCTCAGGTCTGCCTACGGAGATGCATGATATTTTCAATTGAATTATAATTAGAATTTACGATTGAGATTACATTAATTAAGCCGAGTATAAGGCAGTGAGCAAAATATTATATGACAGTTGTGACGATGTCTTAATCGCGTGGCATGCAATGGTGAAGCCCGTTACAGGGCTGATAAAACATTATAATTTAGTCCTTTTGAGATTTTAATTTTTCTTAAATTAAGGTAAAATATATACAACATACGTTTTCGTTTTCTAGAACGTATATATATATCCATTTAAAAAAAAAATAGATACCCAAAATTGTATAATGTATAAGGGTTTGGAAAAGTATGATGTGATGCCTGAAAGCATGAAGAATGAAAAGCGTTTGAAAATATTTATAAATAAGTATATATTTTGTGTACAGTAAGAAGATGTATGTTTATATATATATATATAAATATATATATATATATATATATATATATATATATATATATATATATATATATATATATATATATATATATATATATATATACATATATATATATATATAAATATATATATATATATATATATATATATATATATATATATATATATATATATATATATATATATATATATATATATATATATATATATATATATATATATATATATATATATATATATATATATATATATATATATATATTTATATATAATGTGAATTAAGTGAATATAGTTTGTTTCTAATGTAATATAAGCTCGTTGGGTTTGTTGGATTAAATTCTACATTAATTTATGTGTGTGTTAATACGTGACGCGTTTCGTCTTCTTAGGACATTATCAACCACTTATGAGTGTTGTATATAAATAAAATATTAATTCACTATGTTTGATTAATTCATTCAGCGGTAAAATCTATCATTTTTAATTATTTTTTTGAAGTGAATACATGTATTTAGGTACTAAGTAAAACTTAAATATAATATAAAAATCTTTGTGTTTGTGTCAGCCCTGCGTTGCTGTTTGACAGGCGCATGTTATAATGCTTGTGTTGGCGTGTCGGAATATTGTAGTAAAGCGTTTAACCGCATGTGTCACTCATCAGTGTCATTTGAGCTCACACGTCATTCCGTCTCTACTAGGTGACACTGCTACACGCCTGACGGGGCTTTGGAACACTGCGGGCATTATAGTGCTTCCAACCTACCCTCTGTCGTGCCAAACAACTCGCGAGGGCGTGTTGATCCTAACGATTGGAAGAAACCTTAAATTGGAATATTCATTTCATTAATTGATTCAGCAGTCACATTTGTTTTTATTTTTTTTCTTATCATTATTTTATTTTATGTAGGTACATAAATACATTTTTTTTACATTTTATTAATTATATGTATTACGGCTCTATAGGCATAACCATATATACATATTTTTTAAATTTAAGTTTTACTTGGTAAATTCCACTGTTTATTCAAATCTATCGTAACACGTATTTTGATGCATTCAGCATATATAGTAGCAGTTACATTTTAATTATATTAAGAATTTATATTTTATTGCAACTCTTTTCAGATTCCGTTATCCATTTTAATAAAATTTCCTAAATCTAAACCATACGCTATAAATACAAGATGTTAGAAATAGTGGGAATGAGATGGTCTTTAGAAAAAAACTAAAAACACATTCGTTTGCGATATTATTTCCACCATCCTCTTTTTTCTCAATTCATTTACAATCCAGCGCCCTTGAGGTAGTATATTACGAAAATGGCGCTATATAAATTATCCAAATTTATTTTTATTACTGTTGTACATTTTCGTTTTTCAGAACGTATATCATAATTAAGATCTTAATATCGATCGATTCAGAGAAATTCAAGCACATGCAACTAATTGCGCAATTTAAAAATGATTTACTCACGAAATATCAGATAACAAATATTTAAATGTAAATTGACGAGTCTCGTGCATGACTCCGACACACAATGTCCGCGGGAACTCGACACCGACATCCCTTCGCACGACATTTAACGCGGGCCGAGATGCCGCCATTTCGCGTCGAGCGGCCGCCATTTTATAAACCACTCTTCTTCATTTGGATGACAGGAGAGCAAGGAAAATGACTTGAAATGGTTCGAGTGATGACACCGTGGAAACGAGGAGCGATTTGTGGTCGTAATTGTATTAAGAAGGGAGTCCACTTACCAATTATACGGGCACATAAATACCTACATTAATCGAATTTACAGAGAACCAAATAAATCTGCGAAAGTGATATTTTCATTGATCGGAGATTTTCGATGTACTTTTTTATAGCTTCTACGCTGATTGATCTTTTCTTGTTTTGATAATTATTCCATTACTTACATATTTATTCTTATAGCTAGAACTCATTCTTTCATATACCGCTCACTCCTTTCAGGAACGTCATAAATAAAAAAACTTGATTTTTCAGGAAAACGTTTTTAAAGTTTAAAAATATGATACAATGTATCAAAAATAAATATCAAGCCATTTATTGAACTTTTTACTGTACAACAGATCTTTTTAAGTAAAATCTGATGGTTTTTTTCTCCATTTGAAAAATATTTAGTAAATTTTTAAAAAATAATCAAACAATACCTTTTCTTCAAAATACAAAAACAACACTTTCTGCCCTGTAGCGGGTAAATATTAAGTCAAAAATGTGCCTCTTTTGCTGGGATATAGTACATTTTCTGGACATTCCGAAAACATACACAACTGAAAATTGACGATTTTTGATTTATGACGTTCTTGAAAGGAGTGAGCGATATGTCAATAAGTCAATATTAGCTCAATACTTCAATATTTCAAGGGTAACTATATATCATATTTAAATAATACGGTTAATAAATTAACACGCAAAAATCCATTTCTATGATAATTTTTTTTACTTTAATCTCTTACCATGTATGTAATTATTATCATGATACACCACTCGAACGATATATGTTAGATGTTCGAATGTTATATTAGGAAAGCATGCAAGGCTGAATTATCGATAAAATTAAGAAAGGTGTGTTGAGATAGTTTGGACGTGTGGGTCTAATGAGCGAGGAAAGAACGGAAAACAAATTTATGAGGCTAATGTAATTAGCAAAATGAGCAGAAGAAGGCAAAGGAATATTTGGCATGATGATAAGTATGTCAAATACTCAAAGTGGCCGAATGTATGAGAAGATGCATGAATGTAAAGAATGTTTGCAAAGACAGAGTGGTGTGGTTTTCTATTCTCTCTGTCCACCCCCGAGAAGAAGCGGAGAGATGGTTTGTTAGTTTAATTCATAAATTATCTTGTCTGAAAAATTATATAAAATCATGATTTTCAACCTCTGCCTTGTCACGTAAATAACAAATTTTGTCCAGCCGCCCATCAGTCAGATGATATCAGTAATGGCGAATCCCGGTCACTGGTCAAATAAAATAAAAACTTGAAAAACTGCATAGTTGTAGTTTTATTATATACAAAGCAGTTTCACCAAGAAATGGCAGTACAAAACTGAAATCTGACATGGATTTATGCGTAAAAGAACTCACCTCTTGAAGTTGGAATGATAGCATATTTATGTACTGATGGTGTACGTGATACTATAGCTCACGTTTCCCTTAACGATTCACTCGGCAGATTAGATGATTATGGGTCAGTTGACACAGTGTCACACTATGAGACTGCAGCATTATTGAATGAGAGTAAGTTATTTGGGTCCTACTTTGCGTCAAAATAGGCCAACAGCTAAAATTAAAAAAAAATTCATGATCTCAAAGAGATTTTAAGATTTTAGAGTGTGTCCAAATACTTGTTCCCAAATCTGAGTTTTCTCAACTAAGGACTTATTTTTCTTCATCTCAGCATAAATGAAGAAGAATGTGGAAGTATTTACAGGGCTTATGACCTATCATATTAACTTAAAAGTAAACGTTTTATTGATAATGTTTAAGAGATTTTAAGATTTTAAAACATTTTAAGCGTGTCCAAATACTTGTTCACAAGGCTTGATATTTTATTTATTTAAACTTCATGTACAGAAAATAAATAAGTACATTGGCGGGCTTATTGCCATCTTCCAACCAACCAAAAACAGACTAGTAATATTGGTAAAAACGTTTGATACCAAATACGAGTATGGCTGTTTGCAATCAGAGGGTAGGTACATGAACATTAAAAAAAACATAAAATACAAATTAACTTATAAAAAAACATAAATTACAAAATATATAGAAGAAGAAGAATGTGGAAGTGTTCACATGGCTCATAACCTATCATAGGTTGATTAAGTGATCACTTTACACACGTGCAACATTCACCATTCTACTCATGATTGACAATAACACTATTCAAGTTTTTGGTCTGACTTACGACCCGGCAAATGCAAAAATTGGCCGGCTTAAAGGATTTCTTCAAACACTTGTGTAACGGTCACCATTCTGACCATTAATGAATACCCATATTCTATGAAATTTGAAAGTCGTATATATGAACTGATCGCAAACAGCTATATATGGTATCAAACGTTTTGATCAATATCACTAGTCTGTTATAAGATTTCTTTCATACCATATGTTATTTGAAATTTTAACAATTAAATTAAATAAATTTAATTTGTACGTTTGTCATTATTACATAATTCCGCTCCCATTGGTGCATAGGACACTACAATAGATGTACACGATGATGACTTTATCTTCAAACCCTTATCCGCACCCCAATGGTGCATAGGGCACTGCATCATATAAACGCAGTATTATCTTGAAGGAAAGGTGATCAGCCCTCCGCTTCAGGTACCAGTCCAGGGTAATATTGAATAAATATTAGAGTGAAAAAACCACTTACATTTATTTGACCCCCCCGAGAATCGAACCTGGGACCTCCAGTATGGTAGACGAGCGTACTGACCATTACACTACGGAGGCGGACAATCAACATAAAGTACAAATGCCTTTCCGTGTCCCAAACCGAAATCATTGTTTTTTTTAATGTTTTTCAAGAAACAATGATTTCAATAAATAAAAAGTAGTTAAAACAAAGTTGTTTCATTTTATAAAGTTTCGAAATCATTGTGTTAATAAAAAAAGTCTTGTATATACATATTTTAATTTTTGATGATTGATAAAAGCTTTTCTAGTGATACGTAGGTACTTGGTAACTACCTCTCCAGATTTATCCCAGCTAACATCGAAATATTTTTCTATTACGACAACACCATCTAAATGTTTACGACTAGAACACCCCTACGTATCTAGATGTTATAATCACAGCAATGAATTATTCAATCATCCACAATGTATGTGTCACAATCCTTTATGATTCCCAGAAACGTCATCGCTGTCTGTAGTGTTGCCAGTAAATAAATGTATCAATAAATATTACATTCGGGCTCATATTAGTAGCGGAAAAAGTCAATTAAATATTTATTTTTTCAAAATAGTAAAACAATTTATATGATTGATTCTCACTCTCATCTATAATTATCACACTGGACTGATCACCTTGTATTCATGCCATTGAACATTATCACATTAGATATTTATATAAATATATACATATATATATATATATATATATATATATATATATATATATATATATATATATATATATATATATATATATATATATATATATATATATATATGTAATAAAATAACTAGGTATCTACCTATACATTTTATTAAGTACCTACTTACAAATAGTACCTACATTAAAACAGTTCTACCACCAGATGTCGCATGCGTCGCACAGAATTAAACAAAAGAGATCCGATGGAAAAAATATAATATTATTAACTGTCAGAATCAGATACATATAAAAATTATTGTAAAGATTAATTGAGAATAAACTTTTATTGTCGTTTCTTTAATTACAAAGCAACACCTTGTTTATTTTATTATTATACACCCACTTTACATATTATTTACACCCAATTTACAAAAGAAAAATATTACCACGTTATATATATATATATATATATATATATATATATATATATATATATATATATATATATATATATATATATATATATATATATATATATATATATAAATATATATATTTATACATATATATATATATATATTTATATATATATATATATATATATATATATATATATATATATATATATATATATATATATATATATATATATATATATATATATATATATATATATATATATATATATATATATATATATATATATATATATATATATATATATATATATATATATATATATATATATATATATATATATATATATATATATAAATATATATATATATATATATATATATATATATATATATATATATATATATATATATATATATATATATATATATATATATATATATATATATATATATATATATATATATTTATATATATATATATATATATATATATATATATATATATATATATATATATATATATATATATATATATATATATGTAAATACATATATAAATCTTGTATGTACATAATTTTTTTAAATATAAAATTTATAACCCTCATATTAATAATTCATTAATGGGCCCAATTGCTTGTATAGGACACAAAACTCATTTTAGGATTTTTTTGTGGAAGTTACATTTGTTCAGTCCATTTCAAATATATTGATAGATTTTAGAGCTTTTAGTAGTAAATAAACATAGTCTGCAGCTGCATTGTCACTATGAAATAAAAATTCCGATGTAATTATTGAGTTGTCCCAGTTTCGGTATGAGCCAAGTGTATGATACATCGGGCAGCAAATAGAGTGACTTGTCACCATCAAGTTATTAATTCATTCGGCTGTTGGGGCACGACCTTTTCCTTTATAAACGATTGTACAACATGCTACACGCCATTTAAGTCACTTAAATAACGATTCAAGTGACAGTGGTACAAGTGACAGGAATGGGCACTTCGATAATAATTCACTGATTTGGTCCGGACGAACGCCGAGCCAGTGGCGTATTGGAGGCGTCTCGAAAACGACTATTGAATAATATAACGGTTACACGGGTGAAAACATGACGGAAAATAATCACACACTTTCACACGTTTTATTTGGGGTTAAACTACATAAATTGGGTTAGTGAATATATACCAAAAAATCTTTACAATATTTTGAATGTGTCCACAAATCTGTTATCTCCAATTATAGGAGTTATTTCTCATATTATTTTTTGACATCGAAACAAAGATGAAGAAGTCTACCATTTACGGGGCTTATGGCCGGCATAGGCCGGTTTAAGTAATCACTTTACACACGTGTAACATTCACCAATTCTATCCATGATTGACAACCACACTACTCAAATTCTTGGAAGTTCTAAATACATATACGAGCCAATTTTGAAACATTGTACTCTGTGTACTGTGTCTCATTGTACTGTGAATCACGTAAATGCCCAGACTTCTATATTCTTCTTCAACTTTATTGAGATGTCAAAAAAAAAATTTAAAAAAAAAAATATTCATTCATCCAAAAAAATGATAATATTAAAAAAGGTCTTTGATATCTTTACTGACGACACTGGGGCTCAAGAAGCATGGAAAAATATGACAGAAAAAGCAGAGGCCTACATCTAGCAGAGAGCATCTGGAGAAATAGCTGAAGAAGAAGAAGAAGAAGAAAAAGATTAAAAAAACTGAAATGTTAAAATGCAAACAAATATTACATTTGACAAGGATTTTCAACATAAAATGCTTACTATTTGAAAAAAAAGTGTGTTAAGGTGGTTTGGGCAAGTGTATCGAGTGATTGAATAAAGAACGGTAAAAAAATTAGGTGAATGACGTTGATAATACAAACAGAGAAAGACTGAAGATATCTTGGCATGATTAAGCATCATCAGGTCAGGAGTCGATATAATCGACGGGTATGTATGAGAGGATGCATGATTGTGGAATATTCGAAGGTTGTTTCCAAAGACTTATTGGTGTGGCTTTCTATTCTCTCTGCATATCCGGGATGGTTTGTAAGTTAGTAAATTATTTAGTTAGTATCATAAATAGTTTAATTTTGATTATTTACATTCAGATTTTATTTTACATTAAAAAAAATGTACATATTGCTTTGGACATTGATTTATCCCAACATATTGTATACATATTATTTTTTGACATCTCATCAAAGATGAAGAAGAATATGGAAGTCTGGGCATTTACGGGGCTTACGAACGTCATAGGCTGGTTTAAGTGATCACTTTACACACGTGTAACATTCACCAATTCTACCCATTATTGACAACCACACTACTAAAATTCTTGGAAGTTATATATATATATATGAACCAATTTAGAAACCTTGTTCATGAATCACTAGAACTTCACTAGAGACATCTATTGGTGAGATGTAAAGAAGCTTTTTATTAAGCAGAAACTCTTATATTAGTATGTGAGATCCGAATCCTGGATTATAATCACACACATGAGAAACGCCAGAAAAAACCATTTTTATTTTTATTATTAAGCTTATAATTTGACCAGATAATTTATTTACAACATTTTGAGTGTGTCCAAATACTTGTTCACAAAATCTGGATTATCTCCAATTACAGGAGTTATTTTCATATTATTTTTTGACATCTCATCAAAGATGAAGAAGAATATGGAAGTCTGGGCATTTACGGGGCTTACGACCGTCATAGGCTGGTTTAAGTGATCACTTTACACACGTGTAACATTCACCAATTCTACCCATTATTGACAACCACACTACTAAAATTCTTGGAAGTTCTATATACATATATATGAACCAATTTAGAAACCTTGTTCATGAATCACTAGAACTTCACTAGAGACATCTATTGGTGACATGTAAAGAATATTGTATACATTATTGTATACATTATTATTGTATACATTATATTGTATACATTATTCCTTTTTTTTCAAATGGTGAAAACATGTTTAAAATAGCGTATTATTTTTAATGTAGTTCAATTTTTGGAGAAATATAATTATACGTGAACGATAATGCTAAAAAGAATTCAAGAATACTACGATGTGGGTTCATTTATGACAACAAAACTGATGGATTGAAAGTAATCGCATTACGTGTATATTTAATTCTTTTTATCGATTTTCAACCCATCAATTTTGCCGTCACAATTTAATTCGAATCAGCGAAGATGATTTATTTGAACAAAATCTGATGTCATGGCTTTTTTTATCATATTTTATTTGCAAAAATAATTAATTTTATTCAAGTAACTTCGAGGTCTAATAGTTAGCGCGTTTGGTACCGTGCTGGAGACCTCGGGTTCCAAGGAAGATCAAAATAAATTCAAGTTATTTTTCACATTGATATCGACATGGCTTAGGTGCCGTTATCCAGTATAGAAGGTCGACGAAGTTACGATGGAGCCAGGAATAAAAAAAGTTTATAACACAGGACTGATATACGAAATGGAGGATTGATCATTTTCCCCCTGTGTAAATAACAATCAATATCACAATGCATCAATGCGATGCAGTTTTCCATGTATCACTTCCTGCAGAAAAGGGTAAAATAAGAAAAAAAACCTTTTTTATTGCAATATATGCCATTATAACCTTTATTGTATTTAAAAAATGTCATTTAAAAAAATAAATTGAATCGATGCATTGAAATGTAAAAAAAAAACAATTAAAAATTACTTCAGTATTTAAAAATTATTATTTTATTTGTTTTTCCACCTCTATAGCATCGGGGTTAGTTCATTTAATACCATGCTAAATGCCTCGGGTTTGATTCCTAAGGGGGGTCAAAATAAATTTGATTGTTTTTTCACATTTAATATTTATTAAATATTACTCTTTACTTGCACACGACTTATAACCCGGCGTTATTATAAAAAACAATCAAATTAACATTGCATATGCTTGATGCAGTGCCTTATGCACCATTGGTTGCGATTAAGGGTCAAAAGTATTAATTATGGCATTTCATAATATATGAAGTTTTTTTTTGACATCTCATCAAAGATGAAGAAGAATATGGAAGTCTGGGCATTTACGGGGCTGACGACCGTCATAGGCTGGTGTAAGTGATCACTTTACACACGTGTAACATTCACCAATTCTACCCATTAAATAATAATTAAAAATAATATCAAAATAACTCCTGTAATTGGAGATAATCCAGATTTTGTGAACAAGTATTTGTACACACTCAAAATTTTGTTTATGAAGTTTAATAAGTTGTAATTTTTGTAATACAGAAATATTTATTTTTTTATTACTTTTTTTTTTAAATTATACTAGGCCATTTCTCAGCTACACCACTGCTATGACGGGTCAATCAAAACAGTTCTAACGCTTGTTAACTTGTTCGAAATACAATTTATGATCTGTCAATGAGCTTTGTTAGGCTCATTGGTCGATTTTAGGAATTCGAACATCGGTGATTGGTGATTTATATCGCAGTCTCTTAATAACAATCTACATACATTGACGTTGCACCAATTTATTCAAAGGTCGCCAACTCACAGATCATGTATCAAAAAAACATTTATTACCCTTGATATATAGGTTAAATACATGCACATTAATACTTATACCAAACTCAAATGAAACCTACATAATTTCGTAGTCGGAGTCGTAATAATCGGCGGGTATGTATGAGGAGATGCATGAACGTGGAAGAGGCGAAGAATGTTTGCAAGGACAGAGTGGTGTGGCGCTCTATTCTCTCTGCCTACCCCTGCGGGGAAGCGGCGTGATGGTAAGGCAGAAGGCAGAAAGTAATACATTTGTGTATCGTAATATCGTGTGCTGTAATTCAATACATAATGAATTTACAATCTTAATCTTATTTTATTTATTGTTTCGGCATTAACTTTGTGGCAAGACATGTTACAATGATTAAAGAAAACACTTCGTTTTTTACCACTTGAGTTTTATTATAGACTACATGTTTCAGAAGTTAAACTTCCATCATTCAGGTCTGTATAATAACTAAAATATAAAATATAAAATTGTTCTATAAATAAGGAGAGAGGAAAGTAAGGGGAAGGGGTTAGTCAAGGGACGGAGTTTAAAAACAAAGGAAAAATGGAAAGCAATGGTGAAGAATTTTGAAACAATATATTATTTAATAAATTATTATTAGAATTCAGGTTTTTTTGGATTTCTAAATTTTAATCTATTAACAATGTTATTAACAGGATTTTTTTTTAAATTAGCAATGGATTCAACTGTCACTTTGTGGTAAAATCGATTTATTTTTAATTTAAATTTTACTTGGTAAATACCATTATTTCTCAAAATCTATTGTGTCACGTATTTCGGTGCATTATGCATCATTATCAAACACCGTAATTTTGTTAATGGATTCGGCAATCACTTTGTCATTATATCTGTTGCACGTGTAAAAAGTGATCACTTAACCAGCCTATGACAGTTCATAAGCCTTGTAAATACCCAGACATCTATATTCTTCTTTATCTATGTTGAGATGCCTAAAATGTTCTTCTATGTGGAGAATATTCTGATTTTTTAACAATTAAAATGTAACTTTGTTTTAAAATCACTATAAATATTTTATTATAACTTCATTATAACGTCTACCGGTTTCGAAGCAAACCGCTTCTTTATCAAGACTGATTATCAGGTATCGATAAAGAAGCGGTTAGCTTCGAAACCGGTAGACATTATAATTAAGTTATAATAAAATATTTATACTGATTTTAAAACAAAGTTATATTTTAATTATAAAATGAAAATTTCAAAGTCAGTGCTTCAAATAGAAATTATATAATGTTTTGAACACACTCAAAAAAAATTTAATTTCACTTGGTAAATGCTATTATTCTTAAAGTTTACTGAAACATGTGTTTCAATGCATTCATAATCATGTCTCATCATACGATGTTTAAAAATGATGCGACATGCATCAACATACATTTCCAATAAGTAAGTATCACTCATCCAGTAAAAAATCTAAAATAAGTTACCACACTTTTTCTTCAGCCTTGAAGATGTCGCCTTAATTATATTTAAACAAGATTCATATCTTATTTTTAGAAGACGAATATTTTTTTATTTGGTTAAGTTCTATTTTGAGCGTTTCTTCAAATCCTCTTTACACCGGTTAAGTTTGCAATAAAATATTACCAAACCAAATATACAGAGTGATGCTCACATCAACGAACGGACTACATCGTATTTCATTTAAGATACCTTTTGAATAAGACATGTAACAAAACTACGATTAAATGTTTTATTGCATAAATAATTAATTGTTTTTATTGACTTAAGGCCCAATATACAGTATCTTTTCTTTAAACGCAGATATCGTTAGACGTTATTGATTTTTTGCTTACAACACCGTTTTTTGTATTGAAATAAAAAAAAATCGAAATAACTATGTGGTATTTAATAGAAAATAATTATTAAATGGCAAGAAGCTATTACTTAACCAGCCCACGTTAGACTTAATATTTGTAATTTTAAAGAAAATTTTATGAAAATATGATTTCGTCACAGGCTGGTTTACGTTATCATTTTAGTGTATAAAGCGATCACTTAAATAAGCCAATGACAGGTTTTGAAATTAAGCATTATGATTGAAAATCAATGGAACAATGGTAAATAACTAGTCAATGGTAAGTCATAACCCCTGGAAATATTTTTTTGTCGGTATATCCAATTATTTTTTAAAGAAAGATTTAAATTTGAAACAGAATGTGCAAAAGAAGGTATTCAGTTGACAAAAATCGAAGAGGAAATAGGACATAAAGATCCATCAGATTTCGTGTTATCTTATTTAGAAAATATGACAAAACGAACAAGACGAATAATGAGCTATGTGACAAATCTTGAATGATATAAGATATTGAATCCATTGTGTCTATTGTATAGTTGTATCTTTTGTGTTGTTTTTAGGGATCAACCTTACTAATTTATTATGAACTCTATATTTCGACTATCATTTTTAAGACATATACTTTTAAACTAAATACACATAAATTCTTAGTAAGGAAAATTTTATAGGGCAACTAGTATTTTTTTTAAAAACCTCTGTAAATACCCAGATTTCCATATTCTTCTTCAACTATGCTGAAATATCAAAATGTGAATACATTTGTACATGTGTGTGTGGTAGGTTTGTAGTCTGCGGAATATGTATATAAACTAAACATGCTATAAATCCTTGCACATAATTGGTAAGGAGTATTTTATAAATTAACTAATTAATATTAAAAAAAAAACCTGTAATACCAAAACTTTCATATTCTTCTTCAACCATGTTAAGATGTCAAAATGTAAATATGTATATATACATATATATGTACTTGTGTGTGTGTTTTAGGTTTGTTGTATGCGGAATACGTATAGAAATAAAAACTTATTTAAAATCCCTAAAATGCACACCAAGTCCTACCAAAATTCATTTTTAAATCGGGCCTGCGATATGTGCAATGAAATGCTTAACGAAATAGACATCAATAATGTTTCTTTAAATACGTTTAAAAGAAATATTGTGGATGTCTATTTGACCAGTTGATAAAGAAATTTTCTATATGGTTATACTTTTATGACATTTTATTTAATTTATTTATATTTTTAGATTACTTAGGTGGAAACCTATAATTGGAATTGCTATTTTTGTATTTTATCATATTTTGTTATTTTTGTGAAATATTCTGTTGATTTTCCAATAATTTTTTTTTAATGCTTTAAATCCTTGCACATATATGGTAAGTAGAATTTTATAAGTAAGCTAATAAATATAAAAAACCCTGTTTTCATATTACCCAGACTTCCATATTCTTCTTCATCTATGTTGAGATGTCAAAATGTAAATACATTTGTACATGTGTATTACGGTAGGTCTGCGTCTGCGGTGTATGTGATACCAGTAAAATAAGTCGTGGAATATGTTTGTAGATTTTGTGATTTGAAATAAAGTGCCATAATTCTCCCGGCACTACTTTATTCCTCCTTCCAGGACCCGCCATAAATTCGAATTAAGACCGTTGTTCGACTGCGCAGCGGACGGCGCACGTAGACAGCTCTGATTGGCCGAAATGAATATTAACGCTGACAGTTTCCCGGCATTTTCCCGCCATGGCCTTTCCTGTGTCGCCATTTAACGGCCGTAACGCTGCTGATGAAACATCTCATCTTGCCACCGACTAACTCGGAATTATGAGATGTTTCACGCTAGGCACGAATAATTCTCAATTACCGAGTGCTTAATTTATTTTATTTTATGTTGTATGAAAGCATGTACGCGTATATGCAATTGATATGCAGATTTTTATTAAAGAAAACCTGTCTTTTCATTGCCCGAATAAAGAAATGCCGCATTCTAGTTTTGACGACTTAGATTTTATTATATGGTGGTGTAACTGGATTGTAATTGTTCAGGAAAAAGTTTCAATTTTAAATCGACAAATATATGTGTGTTTACATATATACTGGTATACTACGAAAATGTACAAACCACAAAAAAAACGCCTCAAATTGACCAATTTTGAGATAATAATTTTTTTTAAATGTTTAGGCATTTAACAAAATAATTCAAAATAATATAGTTGGCAAATATACGTTTTAAAATATTAAAGGAAAACACAAAACAAATAAGAGCAGGAAGCCGTAGGAAAGTCGCAAAATTAAAGTTGTTTTTTAATTAATAGATTTGGCTTTTGATTAATAGAACTCCATTTTAATTTTTGTATTAAATGTTTAATGATTTTTTTGAAACAAGACTTTTTTTTCAAAGACTGATTTTTGTTGTTTTTAACAATTAAAAACAACAAAAATCAGTCTTTGTTTTAACATGAAAAAGCTGTATCTACATATATTTATGTATATATATATATATATATATATATATATATATATATATATATATATATATATATATATATATATATATATATATATATATATATATGTATATATATATATATATACATACATATATACATATATATATATATATATATATATATATATATATATATATATATATATATATGTATATATATATATATATATATATATATATATATATATATATATATATATATATGTATATATATATATATACATACATATATACATATATATATATATATATATATATATATATATATATATATATATATATATATATATATATATATATATATATACATACAAAAACGGCGCTTTATAAATTGCCCAATAAATAAGTACTAAATTCATGTTCTATATTGATGTTCCTTTGTATTCCGCACAGTAACACAGCCGTCGAGAGGTCTTGGACAATTGGACAGTGAGTTTCGCTATCGGACATGTCCGATCGACGAGGAGCCATCACGCCCGTCTCGGCTCCTCGAGGCCCAGGCGCTCGAAGGTTCGGGACTGACGCTATTTATCGTGCTCATCATGCGACAGTGTTTCCCGGCTGTCAGTCACGGTCCGGTGATTGACGCCTTCCGCCGCCAGAGCGCTGCGCCCAGAAGCGGACTGACTGGTCTTCGACTAATGATACCCTGGATTCATGTGTACCAACGTCATTGAATATATCGTAGTCATACAGGAGAATGTGACCAAGTGCATTGTTTTACAAAAACGTGGTCATTGACTATTTGATAACTTACTAGCTTAATATTGACCTGAAAAAATCCCAAAGGATTTTTAACTTGGAAGTATAATATATTGATTTGTTAAAAATGACTTACTGCATTGATGTTTATTTTCTTGCCAAGCAAAGGTGACTTAAATGGCCCTCCTGAACATTTTACTTTTTGTCAGTTGGTCAATTTCTCCTGTACGACTACGATATGTATTACCTAGATTTGTTTTTTTTTTTAAATCAGATTTTCTATCTAAAAAATGACGGAAAAAGCAAGTGTCAGCAAGAAGCCAGAGATAAGTTTCTCTGACACAGATAACACGAACCACGATAAATTTTAATGCATATGTTCATTATGAGTAAAGGCAAATTAATGACTAAGGAATATTTGGCGTAATCAAGTATTTCTAATACTTGGGCGTGGTCAGGTCGAGAGTCAGAATAATCGGCGTGTATATATGAGGAGATGTGTGAATGTGGAAGAGGTGCAGATTGTGTGTATAGACAGATCGGTGCGGTGTTCTGTTCTCTCTGTCTACCCTTGCGGGGAAGCGCCGTAATGGTTAGTTAATTAGTTAATATTCATTTCATAATAAAATATTAACGACAGTATAAAGTTTTTCCTCGTTCATTTTACTTGACCACTAACATGGTTATTTTATTAGAAATAATTCAGTTCCACCAAGAAATGTCACTACAAAACCAAAATGTATTCTCATTGATTGATTTAAATAAACGTTTATTATTTTGAAAAAAGAATATCAGTCAATTTGACATCGATTTGAAACCATTTTACCCCTTTTTTACTTGATTCTATGTACATTTCGTTGTATTTACGTTACAGCTACGTCAATACATTTTTTAATCTTTTTATTTTAGGATATGGAAAACCATGGATAACGAGAATTCAATATATGTTTATTTAAAGTTTATAAAATAAAACAACTTTGTTTTGTCCAATTTTTATTGGTACACTTTATTCAACCGGTTTTGACAAGAACCTTGTCATCATCAGGGTTTAAGTACTTAATTCTAAAACATTGATATACTCATAGTTAATTACGCTTCCCTTACGATACCAAAAACTTCCACGCACTCCGTACACCATATGAAAATATGATTTAAAAAACGGAAAATAACTCCTAAATGTTTATGAGTATTTCAATCTTAAACCCTGATGATGACAAGGTTCTTGTCGAAACCGGTTGGATAAAGTGTACCAATAAAAAGTGGTTAAAACAAAGTTGTTTTATTTTATAAAGTTTATAAAATGTGCCACAAAGTATCTGTGAAATACATTCAAGGAAATATGTTTATTTAATTTATTTATATATTGAAAATAAAAAACAAAATAATAAATTAAATAAAAAAATTAATTATAATGAATGTTGTTTGGGCGCTCCAATATCAGTCAACAGTCACGATTGTTATCTGATTCTTCGAGGTTGACTTTTGGCGAAACGATTTACATTTGAATGTCATTAATTTTAATTTATTTATTCCTTCTATCAGTACAAGAACTTGATGAATACAAATTAGCATTTAATTTATTATGGTAAGCAATAAACACCCCATGATTTTAATTGTTGTTTGTGTCCATTTAAATAACTATTAAACATAAGGTATGTTGAATGATTTATCACAAATAAAAAAATATTCATTAAAATATTCATAACTAAACTAATACGTCTGTCATAATAGTCGATACATCTTGTGTATCTTGTAATATAAACATGAAACACTTGTTTAATACCACTTTTGAGTTTATAAATGTAAATAAACACGACTAGTTTCGAGAACATCTTTAGTTCTCGAAACTGGTCGTGTTCACATTAATAAACTCAAAAGTAGTCGTACACAAGTATTTCATATTTTTTATTTAATTTTCTCATTAATTTGTATTAAATGTATCAAAAAATTTTTTTAAGCAGATAAAATTATTAGGTAATATGTACAGGATTTCGCTGATGGAGATTTGTATGCCGTGTAAACACTTACCAACAAGTGAAATTGTGGTTTTCATCTTTCGCCGTACGTTTAGATCATGGGTTCCCAAACTTATTCGAATCGACGCCTATTTTTCACCACCTGCCTATGAAAAAATATATCGCTATTTATTATAATTGGTAATATAAGGCGAATCTATATGTATTTTTTTAAATACACCAATATATTGTATTTATGTAATATGTTTATTTTTATAATTTCGTTTGTATATTTGTATAAAATAATTTAGAAGAGTATTTATTGAGTTGTTTAATAATGTAAGAGGAAAAAATATTATAGCTTATAAAAAAAAACATTCATAAAAAACTAAATTTTGTGACTGTGGATTACATCTTAAATATAAATGTAACCCAATCAGGGATCCAAAATGAATGAACTGTAAAAATACTTAATGGAAATATATTTGTGTTTGTGTTTAGTTATATTTTCTAATATTTTTCCTTTACACATGTTTCCGACTTAATTTTTTTATATGCTGTACCTTTTATTGCTTTATATTTTACATTTTCCCCTTTTTGTTTCTTTCTTGTCTGTTTTAAAGTTTTGTTAATCTTAATCCCATATCCCCAAATGAGTAATGGAAATTACTCATCAGGAATATTATACAATATATTGAGTTATGTATGTAAAGAAATAAATAAATAATGTTTCATACGTTTTTTTTTACTATAAATATTCGAACCCTTATCCGCACTACAATGGTGCATAGGGCACTGCATCATACAAACGCAGTGTTATCTTGATTGTTGGAAACACACGAAGGAAAGGTGATCAGCCCTCCGGTACCAGTCCAGGGTAGTATTGTATGAAAAATCACTTATATTTATTAGACCCCCCTCTGGGAAACGAACCTGGGACCTCCAGAACGGTAGCCGAGTGCACTGACCATTGCATTACATAGGCAGACAAAATCACTATAAATATAATATAATATAATTCTTTTACAATGTATCATTGCATATTTAACTCTTCCCATCCAGTATTGTTATTATTGTCCACTGAAGTTCCTTCATCGCCCACAAGTGGACGATATAGCCCAGTTTGAGAACCCGTGTCTCAGATCCTCGGATGCCTCTCAGCATCACGAGCGGCCATCCATCACCGAGTGACCGATTTATGGCGCAGATGGGATCAGTTAAATTGGACCGCGGTGCGGACAGAACCGCTCTTTGACTTTTTGCGCCGAGTTATCTCAGAGACAGCCGACGACTTCCGCTAAGTCGAGTCGTTTAGATTCCGAACGACCTAATCTCGACGTGCAAAAATACCATCTGTAAACAAGTGTTGGGCTTGTGATAAACTGTGCTAAATATTTTTACAACTTGTATTACGCATGAGACACATATCGCTAACTCCTTTCAACAACGTCATATATAAAAAATCGTCAATTTTCAGTTGTGCGTGTTTTCAGAATATCCATAAAATGTATTATATCCCATGAAAAGCGGCATATTTTTAACTTAATATTTACCCACTACAGGGCAGAAAGTGTTGTTTTTGCATTTTGAAGAAGAGGCATTGTTAATTATTTTTTTTAAATATACTTAATATTTTTCAAATGGAGAAAAAACATTCAGGTTTTACCTAAAAAGATCTGTTGCACAATAAAAAGTTCAATAAGTGGCATGATATGTTTAATATAATTTACTATTTACAACATTTTGAGTGTGTCCAAATACTTGTTCACAAAATCTGGATTATCTCCAATTGCAGGAGTTATTTTCATATTATTTTTTGACATCTCATCAAAGATGAAGAAGAATATATATCTCACCAATAGATGTCTCTAGTGAAGTTCTAGTGATTCAAGAACAAGGTTTCTAAATTGGTTCATATATTTTGAACTTCCGAGAATTTGAGTAGTGTTGTTGTCAATAATGGGTAGAATTGGTGAATGTTACACGTGTGTAAAGTGATCACTTAAACCAGCCTATGACGGTCGTCAGCCCCGCAAATGCCCAGACTTCCATATTCTTCTTCATCTTTGATGAGATGTCAAAAAATAATATGAAAATAACTCCTGTAATTGGAGATAATCCAGATTTTGTGAACAAGTATTTGGACACACTCAAAATGTTGTATATAAATTATCTGGTCAAAAAATTACAAGTTTTTTTTATATGACGTTTTTGAAAGGAGTGAGCGATATGTATGTAGGTTTTAATAAATACACGCCGGTTTTTCCGCCTCCATTTAGCTATTTATCAAGAGTACAGTTCTTAGCTGAGTCAATGTCAATAAAACACAGCACTTTATGCTTAGCATTTTTATCATCCAATTGTATTTAGTTTACAATGCGTGAATAAAAAATAATATTGTTATAAGCTCTTAGTAAATATGCACAAAAAACTTTCTCGTATTACCAAAATAGAACGTAAATAATACCTGCTAAATTGAGTAAAAAATCATTAATATCTCAAACGAATAATAATAATAAGAACATTAAAAACTTGTATAATATGTACATGACATTAAAATTGTTAGGTGCCTATTCACCCATAAACGATAATTTAAGCCATTATAAATTTATTTTTCAGATTTTAATTATGTATTACTATTTCTTAAAATCTATTGTGACACGTTTAAAGATGTATTCCGCATCATTTTCCAACACGGTGTTTAAACAAGATTCGGAATGATTTTTAGAGTTCTTTGAAGTGGTATGGACATGTGGAGCGAATGGATAGCGAGGAAATGACTAAGAAAATATATGCGGGTAATGTGAGCGGGAGAACAGAACGAGGACGGCCGAAAAAGTCTTGGCACGATCAAATCAATTAGAACCTAAAATCTGGTGGTGTCAAAAGTTAAGCGGAGGGCATGTATGACAGGACTAGTCTGGAAAGAAGAGTGTAACGTTCCATCGTAAAAATTAAATTAAAAATGGATAGATACTACAAATTTTCATTTAATTTACTTTGTTATAATTTGCTTTGTTTATAAAAATTAAATAAAAATTGTAAAACGAACGCTCTCTCTAAACACAAGTATCTATTTTATTAGAGAGGTAGAAACGTTACATTTTCAATATTTTGTATATTTTGTTTTGTATATTATATATTATATTTATACTATTTTGTATATTTAAATAAGTATGTATTTTGTAAAAAAAAATATTTCAATAAAATAATAAATAAAAAATGACCGCTGAATCAATTAATGAAATAATCATATCAGTAGAAAAATTCGAATGTCTCTTCAATAAAATTTTAATTAAATACGCGTGGATAATTTTATAGATCTTGCTTATGTCCTTCGTAAGAAATGACACGCTCGACAGATAAAGAACGTCTGTCTGAACGAGGAAACGTTACAGAAAATTCACTATAAATTCCGACAATTGTCACAAATAATCTGGAGAGTGCGTTTAATTGAAACAAATGTGTTTTTAAAGCGTTTAAGTTAGTCACTGCGAGACAATCCTGACGTCCTTTCTTTGTTTTGAAGTTTGAAAGGTGGATGAGTATTTTGTACTTCAACTCGGTATGTTAATAAGTCTTTGGAATGAAATTCTGAACAGTGCGAGATAAAGTATTGCAAACATTAAATTCATATATAATTTTACACAGATATCTCAAAATATGTAAAAAGATTTATTTGTATGTATTGTACAATTATTTTGGAAGGTGTTTTGAGATGGTTTGGGCATGTGAATCAAACGAATGAAGAAAGGATAGTTAATCAATAAACCTATGACAGTCGTAAGCTCTGTAAATGCCCAGATCACCACATGTTCCTTCATCTATGTTGAGATATCTGAAATGTATAAAATAACCCCCAAGCGGAGACAATCTAGATTTATGAACAAGAATTTGAACACACACAAAATGTTAAAGGTATATACACATTATTATGTTTAAAAATCTCTTATATTGTATGTATATATTTTGAAACCACTGGAAATCGAACCCAGGACCTTAAACACGGTAGCTTAACGCTTTAACTATTTCACTGCAGAGGAGGATAGAATCATTACGTGACATTAAAGATTTTTGCCGTTTCACGCATCTTGAGTTCACTTCACCGTTGAGATGTTATTTTAAAATAGCTCTTAAACGGACGCAGATTTGTGTCACAAAGATTTGGACACACTCAAAATATTGTTATACTTTACAAACATGTCTTCATGAATCTCTTTTTTTTCAAACATATGTACTAGTTGTATTTTTTTTATTAATAATGATACACACAAACATTTTGTTATATCTGTTTTTTATTGAACTGAAAATGCTCAATATCTTATATTTTAGGAAAACACGTAGTATTTTATAATAATATTTATAAAATGAAAAAAAATAATATAAAATAATTTTTATTTTTTTTACTATGCATATGTTAATGATTAAAATACTTTATTTTTTATGTATTTTCCTAATATTATGTAGAATATTTTATAAACTTTCTAAAATTAACAAAACAAAAATATTATTTTTTTGGTACTCTTGTTATAACTGTTTTCTATAGATACCATGTCTTCCCATGGGACAGATGCATACATGGATACATACAGATAGAACCCTTTCACCGCTAATTTAATTTAAACTACAAATTATGCGCATCCTTTACGAATACTCAAAAGCTGTTTGTCTTGTTTTTAATTAAGAAGATGACAAATCTGGCAATAAAATTTTCTTTGTGAAGACTTACAATATTTGTACAGCTTTGATCTGATCCGATGAATGTTCTCCGCTGAAAATATTTGACAATCCGACGATCTGCATTCTGTTGATCTGTTGGCACACAAAGAAATATTCCAGATCCTCGAGAATGTGTTCGTCTTTTTGTCCGCGGGTGATTGATGGCGCTACTGTCGCTTCGTGCGTCCAAATGCAATTATTCTCATTATACGTTGACAGGCGAAAATTTTGCAACATCCGGCTTCATCTTTCTCCATTTTACGTTGTAATTGGAGAGGAAAAAAACCTTGGAAAAAACACATACTTTCAACTCAATTACCCACTTAAACTTAGGAGAGTGGTGGGGAATATTTAAACATATTTTGATTTATTTTTTTGTTAATGAAAAGCATTGGTAAAATGGTAAATCATCGTTTACTTTGTGTAATACCACTTTATAAAAAAAGTGTTAAGTAGTTTTTTTTAAAAGTAGTATTATACAAAATGAACGACGAATGGTATGGAGTGGGTTATAATTTAATTTATTATTTTGTGTTGGTTTTTCCACAAATTTTTCTGGCTTAAAATTACTACAAGTAGCTTCATTGGATTATACTTCGGATGAATGGTAGTGACTCCCTTCTTTTAGATTGTAAGTTGGTGAATTAATGAGGTAGCTAATTTATTAATCAATCATCTTATCGATGTAATACTAGACATTATACATTTGTTCGATGAGTCATACAGTGTTTAATTTTTGATAAAATTGAAATGAATTTGTGACTTCTTACTAGTACTATAAATTCCATGATTTATTCCATGATATTTATGATTTATTTATATCTTGGACTCTGTCAAAATGGTTCAGAGAACAATCATCAAATTCATTGAAAATCAAAAGCAAACCTATCCAACAAAATTAAATTTTTCAAAATTTCAAGTCCCTAATATGGAAACTATTTTCAAGTTTTTTTGTTTTTTTTTTTAACTATTAAAGAGTGATAAATATAGAGATATTTGAAATTTTAAAATATAATTTATTTTTGATATTCCAAAATGATTTTACAATAACAAAATTCACTTTGCAGATCATATTATGGAAACTTACCACTCATTTGACTCTCATACACTTAAATTATTACACTCTGTTACAAATAAAGGTCAAGTTATGAATAATTTAGAAAATTTAGAAATACATAAAAATCTAAATTCAGATAAAACGTTAATTAATAATATACTGTTTCTAAATACGTCACCATTATAATCAATGTTTCCTTTTGCAAAAAATATTGTTCCTTAACCCCCTCCCCCTTCCTATATTTATTAACCTATATAGTTTTTAATTTTTACCAGAAGATGAAAACATCTGTAAGTTTTCGAAACTAGTCATAAATATTAATAAAACATATCAAGTGTTAAATATTTTTTTTTTAATCAATAAATTATCAAAATTCAACACTAAACAATTCCAACAATACTACAAATATTTCACAAATCTCCCTACAGATATAAAAAAAGAAGATTTCAAATTTCTTATGATAAAAAAATACATATTAAACATGTAAATTGTCTTAAAAAAGGACCCAAAAATATAATGAAAAAAATATTAAATCATTAATTAAATACATACTATAAACATTTTAGTATATGTCCCTGTAAAAGAATAATAGCTTAGTCTCTTTTTTGGAGAGGCACAACGTAACTAGTATAAGAAAATATAACATAGATAGAATATCATTAGAATCCGAAACATACTAACCATCGACAACCTAAAAAGAGTTTACTATGCTATCGTTCACTCACTACTACAGTATGGCATTATTGCATGGGGAGGCTCATACAACAACATACTGAACTCAGTAAAAATAGTACAGAAAACCATAATTAAAGTCATCTTGAAAAAAAAAACGTATTTCCAGCAAAATTATTATTTAAAAAATTTCAAGTCCCAAATATAGAATCCATTTATAAAAAAACCGCAGTTGTTCAAATACTAAAGGGTGACAACTATTTAAATTTAACTAAGAATTTATCATCGAGATTCTCAAACGATTTTTCTATTCCAAAATGCAACACCAAGCAATTTCAGCAAAACTTCAAATATTTGGCAATCAAACATTTCAATAAACTATCTTTTATTATATAACATTAAACCACGAGTGTAAGTCCCTTTCCAAGCACAAGAGCACAGACTCTTTTATGGAGAGGCACAGCGAATCGAAATATAAAAGTTCTCCATATGTATAAATGATTCAAATGTTATTATGTTATAAATAAAAATGTAAATATATTAAATGAATAAAAAAAAAATAAAAAAATAGAAATGTCTACTAAATAAATTAAATTGTAATATTATTTGTGACTATATTTTATAAATAAAAATTAAACCAATATTTTGTCTCATTAGAAATACATACAGGAACATTAAGCTTACGGATTTTTTTAAATTGTACATCATTATTTTTAATTCGTTAATGAACTCATGTCGCTATGACGATAAATCTTGAAAGTAGGATACGTACAATGTACCTACATGATATAAAAACCCAATGACATCGCTCAATGCGAGTACACTCATGTCCTTAGCGTACCCCGCATAGAATCTAAAATAGACATAGAAGATAGATAAATCTAGAATCATCTCGGTACGAGTACGTACCTAAATCTACACAGATCTAAGTGTGTGTCTACTATCTCAGAAGATTCAACGCCGACACTTCATCTTGTCACATTGCTCCTGCAATGTTCTAAATCCAATTCGTGCTTTTATGCCTTTTTAATCTAAATAAAATATTACAAAACTTTTCGCAGGAACTCACGAATATTGATTATTGTAATACGCAGAAGCTCCAAAAATAAATAAACTTGTCTCTTTCTTACCGCCATACATACCCGATGGTGCAAAAGGCGCTGTATCAAATTGACGCAATTATAATTTGATAAGATGGAACGCCACACTTAGTCCAAACATATTCTCCTAGCTTCCTTCACATCCTTACATCTATCTCATTATACATACCCTCCGATAACGTAGACTTTTAATATAACCAGATTTAAGGTACTGATTGATCTTGTAATGCCAATTTTTTTTGGCCGTCCCCTTTCTGTTCTCCCGTTCACATTTACCAAACATACTTTCTTAGTCGTTCTCTCGTTATCCATTCGCTCCGCATGACCATACATACTTTCTTATTCCAATAAGAACGTTTGAACTACTTTTTAAAATAAAAGTAATAATGATAATCTGGATTCTAAGTTTTAACTGCATCAGCCACTTTTAAGTACTTGCTCTTAATGATTTATTGTTTAATTTTCATCAACCACAATTAATCATATTTATGTTTTTAAAATAACTCCGTCGAACCCCTTATCCACACCCCAATGGTGCATAGGGCACTGCATCATATAAATGCAGTGTTATCTTGATCTTTAACACATGAAGGAAAGGTGATCAGCCCTCCACTTCAAGGTAATCCAGGGTAATATCGAATATGTAATAGAGTGAAGTTGACCTACCCTCCCTTGGGAATCGAACCTGGGACCTCCAAAACGGTAGCCGAGCGCTCTGATCATTACACTAAGGAGGCGGACATTTACGGATTTCTTACATTTTAAAAATAACTAATAAATATTTGGAAAAAAAAATACAATCCTTTTTTTCGGTGAATAAATCTACAAAGTTCACGTCATTTGCGATGGGCCATAATGATCCTGGTGTGACCGTAAAAGACAGAAAGGGGATAGAAGATAGGATACAATTTGAAGAACAAAAGTCATTAGTGCAAGACGTTGGTCATTAATCATTCTGTCGGTAGGAGTCGTCCGCCCATTCGACTAACAACACTTAAACTTCCTTCTTCCAACATCAAGCACTCAATACGTCTTCTGCGCTGTCTTGCTGACTCCCCCTTAATAAAAACGGCCATACGCGAGAAGATAAATTAGTGAAACGAGGTAAAAAAATTAAGGGAGTTAGTGTGAAATAAATTGATGGTAGGATTCACGTTATATTTATCTCGGTGATATAAACTAACGGAATTATTCGATGAGTGATATTACGATGAAACATTGGTGATTTATTTTACTTAATGTTCTAAAGTTACAATAATTATATGCAGAAACAATGATATTATTACGAATAGTCTACTCAATGATTGTAGGCTGACAACATTATGAATGTGTCCATATACCAATTACAGGAGTTATTTTCATTATATTTTTTGACATCTCATCAAGTGAATGTTACACGTATGTAAAGTGATCACTTACACCAGCCTATGACGGTCATCAGCCCCGTAAATGCCCAGACTTCCATATTCTTCTTCATTTTTGATGAGGTGTAAAAAAATAAAATGATTTTAGGCTAGCTTAAAATTTCAATTTAAGTTCCTGATATTTTGGTTTTAATTTTATACTAACATTTCTAAGTGGAACTGCATTTCACGAGAGAAAACATTTTTTTTAATTGAATAGAAAAATTGCATAAACTCATGGCTTTTGACCGAGAATAAGAAAATGAGTAAAAAAGAATATTCAAATGACGTTATCTTATTATACCACGGATAAGAAGTGAGAAAATGATTATAATGCATTTAGAAAATTATTATAATGATGAATCCCCGTGTTTGAACCCTCTTGTTAGAGGAATTTGCTTGATAAACATACCAATTTAATTGCATTTACGTCTTCCTTTGAAGGTTTGAACTGAATTCCTGATGCCATAAGGATATTAGCTAGTTAGGTAATATTCATACTGGTAACTATCCACCATATACGCTCATTGCTAAGCGCCTTTGAAGTAAGTTTTACAAACATAGTTGTATTTAAAGTGGCGATTTTTTTTAGCTCTAGGGATCTTGCATCCCTTATGTCACAGCGACCATATTAGGTCTATCGTTACCTCCTTCTGTATCATAGCTCACTCTCAAGACCCATATGAGTCATGTAGCTCACGACCTGTCTCGGTAGTAAGAGCTTCACCTTCTCGGAGTCTAATAGTGGTCCTCCAAAGATGTTATTTTATCACAGTTATAGAGAATGTGGATTGGTGTTTCTTTATCAGACTAGGGAGTCATTTTTAGCAGTCCAATTTTTGACAAGTGTTTGCTCAGTCTGCAGTGTCCTGTCAAGGTCCAGGTTAGGACCCTTATTTGTTTCTTGTTAAGCTTTAGAGCTTCTGTAGTGATTTTCCGCGAATGCCTCGTAATCAGTTCCTTCGCGTGAGAGAATGAAACACAACGCTTAAATTTATGCATTATAACATGGAGAAGAAATGCTGAGAAAGTACAAACTTCAAGGTGAATAATAATATATTAAATAAATCCATACTTTCAAAAGCATTGGCTTACATGTGAAGCCGCGGAATCGGAGAGAACATGGCATAGTTTGGATTATGTAAAAATACTGCGAATATAGATTTTTACCCAGTGCCTCTTCGACGCACGCTAAGCTTTATTTGATTTAGGAGATCAGGGCTGTCCAAAAAAATATTAAGAATTGTATATAATTTTATATATTTTATAATATAAGCTTAAATTAATTTGACTCATATAAGCCTTAACCAGCTTTTAAAACAGTCAACACGCCATCCTTTTTTATAAGTACGACTCCTACATATTCAATGGTGGAAGAAATTATGTATTCAGCTCCAAGGCGCAGCTGCAGCTAATGAAGTTTTGAACATTCCCGTGTGCCTCGCTGCAACTAATTTGTAACAAGTGAAGTTAACAGATGTACCTTGACTTCTATTCTGTAAATCACCTTACCTGTTGCCCGTAACTAGCCTTTAACATTTCCATTCTCTGCCCAGCATACGTGCTTGTCGAGTTTAAACAATTAAGGTACAAACCCTTTCTGCCTGAATGATTGTTTTATTACTTGCACCACTTTCATTTTGTTGATACTTACTTGAGGTATTTTTACTTTGTTTAAATTTCAATTATTTGCCTCTATCATTGATAAGCGCATTCGAAGGTTCCAGGTTCGATTCTGAAGGGGTCATAATATGTAAATTTTAATTACTTATTTTCCACTCAAATATATATATCACCCTGGAATGCTTTATGAAGGACAGGACTGATCACTTTGACTTCATATAATTAACGATCGAAAAGCTTCGGTACGGTGCAGTGCCTTACTCACCATTAGGTAATTATAAAGGTTTGAAGAAAAAAAAGGTTCTCATTATTTTAGAGTATTTTTTTAATTATTATGTATTTGAACTACTTTAGTTTTTTTTTTTTTTGTATTTTTTTTTTACTTCTTCTTATTCGAAAAGTCTAATTTTATTTTAAAGTTATCAAAAAGAATATCAATCAGTGACCGAAAAAATACTATTACAGTATTATCAAATGATAAAAGTTAACCGCTGACGCCAAATGTGTCGAGTTTCTCCTTTAAAAGTTGATTTAAAGTTTTGA
This sequence comes from Brachycentrus maculatus, assembly GCF_059751285.1. Classification (NCBI taxonomy): domain Eukaryota; kingdom Metazoa; phylum Arthropoda; class Insecta; order Trichoptera; family Brachycentridae; genus Brachycentrus; species Brachycentrus maculatus. Next base: position 244,880 of record NW_028281162.1, read on the forward strand.
AGTAAAAATGGAATTAAATGTAATAAAATAACAACTGTTATATTATATACACTTTTATTAACATTTATTTTATTTGACCAGGGACAGGGTTAAATAAAAAAAATCTTAAAAAAAGAAGGTCGTATAAAACAATAAAAGTTGAGAAAACTAAATAATAGTCGTTTTATGACATTAAATGCAGTTTCACCAATAAGCGTCAGTACAAAATTTAAATCTAATAAAAATAAAAATAGCTTTACAACATTTTTAGTGTGTCCAAATACTTGTTCACAAAATCTAACCGTAAATGCCCAAACTTCCATATTATTCTTCATCTTTGATGAGATGTCAAAAAATAATATGATAATAACTTCATTGTTTTTCCTTCGAATCATCGAACGTTTCGCATTAAGCGAATTAGTTTATACGAAACGGGATTTAAACATAAGTAAATCAGCAATCGTCAGCGAATCGTTCATTTCTCAGCCGTCAGTAATGTTGAGTGATACACCTTGGCAATTTGAATGTTTTGTATACATTCTGGTAGTCGGTCATACTGACAGTTCAACAATAACATCACGAACAGTTGTCGGCTGATGATTGATGACTTTACAGATTAATGCATTCAAGGAACGCTCTTTGAAGCGCTAGATGACTTTCGTAATCCAATAAGACGATTCAATTTATCAAAAGCTATGCGCAGTCGGCGCGAAAGTATGGCTGGAAAAAAATCAAATGTGAAACGTTAATGATGGAAACGGAATTTTATCTTTGGCATATAGATTGAATTAATATTTTGGATATACAGGTTTTCACTTAAATTTGGACATTTTAGAAACCAAATTTTACGCCTTTAAGATGAAATTGGATGTTTAAAAAATCAAATAGGACTTTTTAAAAAACAAATTAGAGGTTTTATTGTATTTTATAAAACAGTTAGAAGTTTTAGAAAATGTATTCATATTAGTACTACATATAACGTCAGTGTGAATACCTGCTAACATCTTTTATTCATAAAACTAGCATGTGCGTTAGTCATCAAGTTGGCAAGCCTGTTCGGTAATTTAAGTTTTAGCAATATCTGGCTACTTTTTTCATAAGGCTAACTTTGGACCTGTTTTACCTGCCTATTTTTGATTGGTTGGAAGATATTGCTTCTTGACAATAAGCCTGCCAATGTATATGTGTTCTGCACAGGAAGTTTAATAAATAGATAAATAAATAAAAACATCAATATTTGTTTGTATTAAGTCATTTAAAATTTATGTGAAATGCTGATTTTAAGCCAGACTTCCATTTATTATAGAATTCAATGTACCAAAATACCAACATGGCTGAATTTATCATTTATATTTGTTAATTTAATTAAAATGGTACTTTTTATACGCGTAATATATTCTTTAAATCCGATTGAGTTAGTTGCCTCAAAGCTTTAGGCTATAATGAATCAAGTTTCACCTTTATCACGCACATTTATAATTCACAAAATCATAAAGGCCAAACCACACATGCAAGTCGGACGTAAATCTTGATTTATGAACTCCCATCGTATGTGGCTTGACTTATGACTTACGACAGTTTGAACGAGAAATTGCATGGGGATTTAGGTTGGAAGTCATAAATATATGTGTTTGTAGATACTTTACTCCTGTGTGAGCTATTATGGATGATTACTCATTCCTTTTGCTGACTTTTAGCTTCATTCGTTGATAAACCTTATTTATTCCTTCCATAATCTTTACAAACTTAATTCAATTTTGTTCATGGTATTTTATTTATATTTTGTATTTTAAAAGTAATGATAAATATGTGGTATGGTAATAAAACACTCTCCTTACCATCCATTGTTTACTTTGTGTAACACTTACCACTTTTTTACCAAAATGTATTACACAAAGTAAACAATGTTAAATAAGGAGAGTGTTTATTTATTTAAATTTACTGCTCAGAATTTTCATGATTGATTTTGGTGTACATAAATCCTTTGATGAATGTGCGGCAAAACGATGTATGATAAATGTTTGAATGGTGAAATAAGGAAAGAATGCAAGGCTGAGAAAATCATTATTGATTAAATTAGGAGTACGCTTGTAGAAGTTTGTTTTGCTTTTAAATATGTTTACTTATCAAATTAAAACATGTGGTTTACATGTTTAAATAAAAATAGTTATGTCAGTTGATGCCAAAATACAGTCTCAAATAAACTGCTTTTTTAATGTTATTTAGTCTTACATAGATATACTTGTAATTTGTACTAAGAGTCATATCTGTCAATAGTTATTTTTATGTGCTAACAAAAAAACAACTGAAAAATAGTATGATGATAAAGATTAAGTATAAAGAATGATGCCAAAATACAGTCTTAAATAATCTGTTTAAAAATGTATTATTTAGGCTTTTACTTGTAATATGTACCAGTTGGTAGTTGTTTTCATCAACTGAGAAAAGAACAACTGAAAAATGATATGATGATAATGATTAAGGATGATAAAGAATGATGCCAAAAAACAGTCTCAAATAATATGCTAACTAAAAAAAATATTTAGACTTATACTTGTAATATTATTTGTAGGTACGAAGAGTCATAAATACTTGTCAATAGTTATTTATATGAACTGACAAAATAACAACTTAAAAATTATATAATGATAAAGATTAAGGATGATACAGAATGATGCCAAAATACAGTCTCAAATAATCTTTTTTTTTAAAATTATTTTACATAGGTTACTTTATACTTTTAGTATGTACCTACTAGGAGTTAGTACATGTCATGTTTTCATTCAATTCAATTGCCAAAAAAAAACAAGAGAAAAATGATATGATGAAAAAGATTAAGGATAAAGAAATGCCGAAATGCAGTCTCAAATAATCTGTTTTTTTTTTTAATATTTTATTTTGGCTACTACCTTTGTCATACCTTTAAGTAGTTGTTTTCATGAACCGACATTTCAATCATATAAAAATCTCACACGTCAAATATTACTAAGAAAATAAACAAATCACACGTTGATTTTCAACAGAAAAATGTTGAAAAAAACACTTTAAATTTGGCAAGTAACACGGAATAGGCAGATCTTCTCCGCGTCAGAGAGACCAACATAAATATCCTCTCTGTAGCGGCTATACATTTATATTTCAACGGGGACTCTCCCGAAAATATATTACATCTCATTCCCTGTTCATTTAAACAACTTTTAAATTGGTTGTAACTTATCAGAGGACCTAATTTATTGTGCGCAAGGGCGGCGCGCACCCCGGAGCGGCCTTATTTATGGCACTGGGTGATAATTTTATAAGAACGATCAGATACCGAGTCACGAGTCGTATTTGGAATTTTATTTCATCATGCAAATGCCGCCATCATGTGTGGGTAATCATAAACGGGATTCTTTTACGTCTATATATGTAAATATAATATAAATAAAAATGTTATTTTTTGACATCTCATCAAAGATGAAGAAGAATATGGAAGTCTGGGCATTTACGGGGCTTACGACCGTCATAGGCTGGTTTAAGTGATCACTTTACACACGTGTAACATTCACCAATTCTACCCATTATTGACAACCACACTACTCAAATTCTTGGAAGTTCTATATATATGAACCAATTTAGAAACTTTGTTCTTGAATCACTAGAACTTCACTAGAGACATCTATTGGTGAGATGTAAAGAAGCTTTTTTATTAAGCAGAAACTCTTATATTAGTATGTGAGATCCGAATCCTACATTATAATCACACACATGAGAAACGCCAGAAAATGCCATTTTCATTTTTATTATTAAGCTTATAATTTGACCAGATAATTTATTTACAACATTTTGAGTGTGTCCAAATACTTGTTCACAAAATCTGGATTATCTCCAATTACAGGAGTTATTTTCATATTATTTTTTGACATCTCATCAAAGATGAAGAAGAATATGGAAGTCTGGGCATTTACGGGGCTTACGGGGCTTAGTCCAGGATAATATTGAATAAATATGACAGTGAAAAAATCACTAATATTTATTTTACCCCCGTTGGCAATCGAACTCGGGACCTCCAGAACGGTAGCCGAGCGTGCTGACCATTACACTACGGAGGTGGACAAATATTCATTTAGAAGAAACAAAAATCCACTTATGATCTATAAACCTTGTACATAATAATCAAGGTAAATAATAAATACGATTTCCATCTCAAAAAAGGCAGAGAGATAAGAATGCAACACCAATCTGCCTTTGTACAATATCTTTGCCTCTTCAATTCATATAATAATAATAATAAATAATAAATCCCTTACCGCACCCCAATGGTGCATAGGGCACTGCTTCATATAAACGCAGTGTTATCTCGATCGATTACACATGAAGGAAAGGTGATCAGTCCTCCACTTCAGATGCCAGTCCAGTGTAATATTGAATAAATATTAGAGTGAAAAAATCACTTATATTTATTAAACCCCCCTGGGAATCGAACCCGGGACCTCCAGAACGTTAGGCAAGCATGCTGACCATTACACTATGGAGGCGGACACTAAAAAATGCTGCGGATAAAAAAAACAATATTTTCGTATGACTCAAAAACCACATTACGTTTTAATGTTGTTTTTGTCGTTTAATAGCACATGTACATTAAAAATTAAATAATTTTGTTAATCATCGCGTTCATTTTTGATGATATCACGCGTAATGTAAACGAATACACAATTTAATGTAACGAGTTGATTTCATACATCGACACGAATAAATTTACGAACGAATAATGGTTTATCATCCGCAAACATGGACGAATAAAATATTCGTACGAATGAGTTATGATCAAATTTAACATTTTATAAAACCGAACGTATAATTTTTACATAACATCACGCAAATGTAGAGGAAGTTTTTGCAAGAAAGGATAATACTAAGATTTGCATTAAAAGACTAGCTTAAGCTTCATTCATGGTTAAGTTTCTTCTTCTTCTTCTTTTTCTTCTTCTGCTTGGCCTTGTGGCCTGTTTTAAAGAGGGATTAGCCTCCTGCGATGTCGATTCCCAGCTGTCGATCCATCTCTTTGGGGGTCTGCCCGGGAGTCGTCTACCTTGGGGTTTGGCCGTGCAGTGCAATGTTGGGGAGTCTGCATGATTTCATTCTCCTCACATGTGCATACCATTGTCTCTTTCATTATTATAAATCATGGTTTATTTTATACAGACAGGTTGTGTAAAAGAATAGTAAAGCAAATTTATCAAGCGAGTGTGGATGGTAATAGAAGCAAAAGAAGACCGCGGAAAACTTGGCATGATCAAGAATTTCAAATACTTGAAAGTGGTCAAGCCAGAAGTTGGAATAATTGGCGGGTATGTATGAGGAGATATATGAATGTGGAAGAGGCGAAGATGTTTCTAAAGACGGATTGGTGTTACGTTCTATTATCTTTTTCTACCCCTACAGGGAAGCGGCGTGATGGTTGGTTAGTTTTAGTTAATTTAAATATTAAAAATAAATTAAATATTGTTCTGGTGTGAGTGTGTTCAATTTACTATACACAGATTGACTTTATTAACATCTGATGATTTAGCGATATGGTGTATTGAAAGATTATTCTTAATTTAACGCTTCGTGTAACTTAGCATAATACCTCCATAAATTATACACGAAGATGAGACGTGTATTCTGTATTAGAGAAGCGAAATGTCGATTATAACATTAGATTAATTCGGTTAGTTGATTATGCAAGTCATTCGAAATTTCAACTAACTTAGAATATCAATTTGGTAACCTTTTCTTTATAAATGTCGTCGAAGAGAGAAAATAACATAAAACATCGTACATTTTTTAAAAAGTGTTATCAATGGACTATGTTCCTAGATTCCTATTTTTGTTCGTCTTTTCTTCTTCCTACCTTTATTCGCACTAAATAGAAATAATGTTAATTTTTTATCATTAACTGTATTAAGGCAAGGTGATCAGTCCTACACTTCAGGTATCAGCGAAGGGTTTATTAAATGAATACGAGTATTAGAGTGAAAAATATCATATTCATTTTTACCTCTTTGGTAATCGAACCCTGGACCTCCATCACGGGAGTCAAACGCTGTAACCGTGCGTGCGTGCGCGCGCGCGCGCGCGCGCGTGTGTGTGTGTGTGTGTGTGTGTGTGTGTGTTTTTGGGTTATGCAAAGGCTTTTGAATATCACAATGATAAAATTAAGAAAGGTGTGTTGAGATTTTTGAACATGTGGAATGAATGAGTGAGGAAAGAATGATATAACAAATTCATGAAGCGAATATAGTTGGAATGAGGAGATGTATGAATGCGAAGGAAGGAAGAGGCGAAGACTGTTTGCAAAGACAGAGTGGTGTAGCGTTGTGTTTTCGATTACTTCAAGATTTTTTTTACACATTGAAAACGAACAATAGTGGAAGACCAAGAATGATAACATGATTCGAAGGCATAGCCTAGGTGATGTTGTATATGATAGAAGTACCTATAACCTGAGAAAGAGGAGAGCTGACCCCGACTGTCTACATAGACGAAAAGTTGGGATGGAGCCAGGACATATGGAAATCCAATTGTATTTAATTTCCAAAAAAAAAAGAATAATCATCGCCATATGTCGTACACGCACATCACTATTTAGAGAACTCGTGTTGGTAGATACACGGTATGCCTTGAACTCGAGGTATAAACAAATCAATCAATTGTTCACATCACTAAGCAGTGGTCGTGAGTTACCGCCACAAATAATATAGTTATAATTATACCCCCCTCCGAACTAAACAGCGCGAACCCCGCTGAGATCAGACAGACCCTTTTTATTAGACTTATTTTATTATTTTCGGCGGTTGAATTATCCTCATTCGGCCTCACCCGACGCGACGGGTCACCCTGTAGGTGTCCGAGCTCGCTCAGCTTAGGAAGAATAATCGTCTACAAGGTGTCTTAAAAAACACTGCCATCTTATTGATTACATTGAATTAATATCAGGTTTCTTAACACGTTGTTTATAGCGTCCTCATGTTTGATCGTTTCAGAAACTTTATGTTGAGGCGGTGTGCACATGTTTGTGTGTTTCAAAAACATTTTTTTAAACTACTACTACTACCACTACCATCACGCCGTTTCCCCGCAGGGGTAGGCAGAGAGGATGGAACGCCACACTCTTCTGTCCTGACATACACTCCTAGCCTCCTTCACATCCATACATCTAGTCATACATGCCCTCCGATTACGCAGACTTTTGACACCGCCAGATTTTAGGTTCTGATTGATCTGATCGTGCCAAGTCTTTTTCGGTCGTCCACGTTCTGTTTTCCCTCTCACATTCGCCACATATATTTTCTTAGTCATTCTCTCGCTATCCATTCGCTCCACATGTCCATACCACCGCAAAGAGCTCTTTCTAATCTTTTCAATTATTCCTCGTTCAGCCTTACATTCCTTTCTGCCTGCCATTTTTTTAAAACTTATTTTAAAAAGTCTTTTATGCCCTTGGCACGGTAAATTAAGGATATACTGTAAAAGCATATGCTTGATAAATTTTTTTTTGGTTACAATAAATATTAGAACACATTGGTCCCTACCTATAAAATTCAGAACAAGACTGACAAAACCTTATATTTTTTCTTGAATGTTTTCCGCAGATACTTTATGGCACATTTTATAAACTTTATATAATTATTTAACTTTTTTTCACCACTTTTTTTATGAGTACAATTTAACCTACCGGTTTCGACAAGAACCTTGTCACCATCAGGGTTTATTTTAATTCAAAAACATTAAAAATACTCTCACCAAAAACTTCCACACACTCCGTAAAAATCCTAAATGTTATTTTCTTTTTTCTTTTTTATATTATTGTATTACATATGTATATGTATTTCTATAAATGAATAAATATTTATATGTGCTTAGTTTTTGCCTAGAATTTTCACTCACGAATTACATGAAATTACAGTACCTAATATTAAACATAAAGAATTAATCCACTCACGAGTAGATTCAGACTATAAAAGTTGTTGAAGTCTAAGTAGGGCCATGATAAGCAGGGTTGAATAAGCCGTAGCTAGATTTCACAGTCAATTTGACGACAGGTAATTAAGTATTTTGAATTTAAAATAATATCATTAGATGCAATTACAGATGTTCCATGAATCAAAAGTAATGTGCAATTAATAAAATATAAAAAAAAACATCTTTATTGTATGCATCCGACATTTAAATAATCTGTCAGTAATTTGTCTTAAATGCTTAAAGACTTTTTTTTTCAATTTGATAAATAACATTAAGAAAAAGTGTATAAATTATCTGAAATATAATCTGATAAAATCTTCGATATTTTATTAGTCTTCTTTGCCTAAACAGGTATAAAGATACCAAACCAAGAGGAATAAAAGTCGGATTTATGCATTAAATACGCAATATTTTACATCGGGTATTAAGGTGGGTACGTATTTCTGAAGATGACTTTAAGGCGGTGAAACAGCACGGCTGTCACATAAAACAAGATATTAGACCCACCTCACTGTGTTAACATTTACTTTCGGGAAAATTTATTGAAGGACTGGAGATATTTATTTTCTATTCATCGGCGTTGCCGTTAATGATTTGAAATATCCGAAACGACCATGTGAATAAAAAAATGTGAAACATCCATCCACTGTGTTTTTTTTATCATTCTTTTAACCCTCATTTACACTCAATGGTATGCTTGAGGGTTAAAAAAAGACCCTGTGTTATCGTTATCGTCAATTATAAGGTAATCAGTCCTGTAATCCAGGCACAATACCATTACCAGTGAAATAAAATAAATATTTGTGATTTTTTTGTTTTTGGTAGGAGTTGCATTTATTATTTACCTTGCTTATTATATACATTACATATTATTTTGTCCGCCTCCGTAGTGTAATGGTCAGTACGCTCTGCTACCGTTCTGTAGGTCCCGGGTTCGATTCCCAAGGGGGGTAAAATAAATAAAAGTGATTTTTATCACTCTTATATTTATTCTATATTACCCTGGACTGGTACCAGAAGCGGAGGGCTGATCACCTTTCCTTCATGCGTAAACGATTAAGATAACACTGCGTTTATATGACGCAGTGCCCTATGCACCATTGGGGTGCGGATAAGGGTTTATTATTTTATTATTATTATTATATACAAGGTTTATATTTCATTAAGGGGATTTTCTTCTTCTACCTAAAAAAAAACTGCGTTGGAAACAATATTAAAAGCTGGCCCATCGCATTCTTTGATCTGATACAGAAGCATCTAGGCTTCCTGATAAACCTGTTCTTGCAAAACATTGTTGTTTTATTTTTATTTTTTTTTATATATGAACGTTGCAAAATTTAAAAATATAATCTAGTGTGTGCCAATCAGGTATTTCTCAGCATTTGCTCGTTGGTGCCGGAAAAAAACCTGGTGCCGGTGAAAAACCGGACTGTTGACTCTCGTCAACAGACCTTCTGTTCCACTAGAAGAGGGTTCGGCATAGTATTACAGTAATTAAGTAATACAATACATAATGCATATAGCCCACAGTATCTAAAAGAGCATTGTATTCTAGATGAATTAGTTGATTAGCAAAAATTCTGAATATCTGATCTTAGATTCGGGAGTAAGTTGTTCCACGCTGTAGGATCTCCAACAGCGAACCCCCTATCACTGAAATTTCATTCAATATTAGTCATCAAGCCTTAAATGAGGTTGTTATTAATTGCCTTTATCAAAATTAATCCAACGTTTAGTCCCACCCCGAAATCACTTAGGTATAGAATCGCGCCTGATATATTGGCTGCCCAAATAAAATTAATCATAAAAGCGTAAACGAAAGATGAAAGCGAAATTGATCTTTATGGCCATGGATGTTATGAGCGATGGTCTTCTGCAGCGGCGAGGCGTGGATCGTAAATTATTTGGCGAGACGCGCTGTGCATTTTGGCGGCCGACAACGGGTTAAGGGTATAGTGACCAGGGCTGTAGTAAGGGATGAGATTTAAAACATGAATGTAAGAAAAATACCAGTTTCGAATGTCAGTAGTTAGGTACCTCAATACATTTTTTTTGTTTGAAAATGTTTAACATAGCCGGATCTAATAGGGGGATTTCAATCCTCCATATTTTATGATTTTTAATTCGATAACTTTAGTATTAGAAGAGCAACTTACTCAATATTTATTGTAACCTTAAAAACAATTCTACGGAAAATTTATACTTTTTATTTTTATAATTTCAAATTGTTAAATATTTCAAAATATTCAGCACGTTTATTTTTTGTCTGCTAGCGACATGTTACTTCTTTCACTCTAATATATACGGTACTACCATAAAGAGAGACAACTACTCGGCTGTCGTTTGATCTAGTATCCCGCTACCCGCACTCAGTCGCCGCATGACGGCGCGTTGGCACAGACTTGGTGTCCCTATGACTCAGTTAGCGGCGAGTAGGTACTTGCGGCCAGCTGTGTACTACAATTTTGATTCATATATGAACTGGGGTCGTTGGGTACCTCCCTTTGGATCACGTGTATATTTTGGATGGTAAAAAAGTAAAAGGTTAATGATGATATGTTTGATCAGTACTTCTATACGGAGTTGAATCGCGGACTCTCAAGATCAGCACTCTAAACCAGTTAGAGGCATTTGAAATGTGGTTACATCGTAGAATACTACGCATTCCGTGAACCGATATGGTCAGCAATGTGAATATACTCCAAATAGCAAGAGTAGAAAGGCAGTTGCTGACTGATTTCAAAGTCCGGAAGGTGTCCTATCAGGGACGTGCCCTTAGAGAAGGGAAGTATGAGCTGTTGCACCTTCTTATCATAAAAGGCAAATTAAAAAGTCGACGAAGTAAAAGCAGAAGACAGATCTCCTGGCTCCAGAATATACGAGATTGGAAGGAGATTAGAACTCTCGAGACGTTATTTAGAGCTGCCAAGATAAGGACAATTACTTTCAAGTGATAGTCGATGTCGAGGGGAACTGACATGGCATTTTTACCCATTTAATATATTTATTTTTCTTGGTTTGTCAAAACTATATATCGCATATTTTATTCTTGCAATGAAACTATTCACATATCGAATAAAATACGATTTCATTTAATTTTATGTTATCAACATAATGAATCGTTTTCAATAAAACAACATTCTTAATGCGATTAATAATAATGTTCAAAAAATAATTACATATGGGTGTATATTTTTCTTCGTTAATCCGAACCTTACCTGAAAAGAAACATGATAATCCGTCCCAATATGTTAGAGTACCTATGTATGTGGCTTCTCATATCTACAGACAGGGGAGATAAATGCATGTTGGCAGCGGCCCGCCGCACATAATGGCGTATTGTGGGCCCATGATTTATATCCCTGCACCTCCCTTGAAGGGTTCGGGAGAGAGATGATTGTATTCACCGAAACAGCGATGTAGCCAGGGGTTACCAAGCCGATACATCATCGTGGAGGGTGTATCGTATCTAACTACCAGGTGTCGCCAACGGTCAGGAAAATATAATTTAGTAAACAACTTTATCCAAATATCTAATGATTATCCTTAAATGAGAATGCCAACGGTTTGTAATAATGATAATTTGGGAGATTTTGTGTAGTGCCATTTTCGTAAAATACTACTTCAAGGGCGCTTTAACAGACGAGGATAATGATATTAAAAAAATCATTTTTTAAATTTTAATAAAAAAAAATTTAATCGGCCTCGAAGCGCCATGTGGGGTGAATATGGGGGGGGAGTTAAACTGCCGTATTGTTTTGCCTTCTTGCTCTTCTTAGGCTGGAGCATCGTCAAGATTTTGAGCAGGACGCCTCCTTTAGCGATGTTCATGTCGGACAGTAGCTTGTCGAGCTCCTCGTCATTGTGAATGGCTAACTGCAAATGGCAGGGAGTGATTCTGCACTTATTGATGTCTCTGGGACGTTACCGGCCAAATCCAACACCAGGCAGCCAGATTCTCCATGACGGCGCCCTCTCTTGAGCAGACCTTGGATTCGGCCAACGGGGAATTGCAGATTAACACGATTCAAAAGGGACTTTGCTTTAATACTTACTTTTCCACCCTTTCCGCGACCCGATATGGTGGTGGCTTTTGCTAGCGGCAAGACAGACATATGCGAGTTGAGGTATTTAAGGTATCAATTGCCATTTTCTATTGATATCTATATTTTTCATGTTTTTTTTTGCAGTCATTCGTTTTAGAGCAGGCTAAGGGTTCGAGTATACACAGATTACACCACTATTTTACCACGGAAATTCTCGGAAATCATCACGCAACTACACGTACATTGCTGTATAAATCACGGTATACACTTTTCTCAAATAATAGCTAACCTTCAGTAAATCTTGTAAGCGTTGCGAGATGCGATGTATGGGAGAATTTCTATACCACTGTGATGAGTCTCGCTGCTGCATCAATGACATTGTAGTTGGTTGTCTAGTATTTTGGAAGACTTGCATAGTTTTGTTGCAATAGTCTAGTCGCGACACGATGTAAGCTTTCAATATATTATTTTTTTATAATGCACAATACCATCCAATCCCTTTATCTTCTCCCTTATTCTTCTTGGCAATTTTCCTAGTGTAGAAAATAATTCTTGTTGTGCATTTTGTGGAGAATCTTTCATTTACTGATAGTTCTTTGAGGATATATTTTTTTTAAACGCTCTTTTAATTTATATTGATTTTTCGCATACCAAAGGTTATGTGCTCCTGAATTCTCCCAATGGTAGGCACGGCTCACGTTTTCACGAAGTAAGATGATTTTAAGCGTTCCTTTGTTGTTTAAATTATGCTGTTGTCATTTGAGATATAATAATACACAACATGATATTTATGTTAGGCCCTGGACGTGAATCGGAAATATCTGATTGAATGGCCCTTCTGTTTAGGTATTCCCTTGTAAATGTATTGAAAACGCTCACTTTTGTCACCCGAACCGGACGCGGGATGAAAAGGAAACGCATTTTATAGGTTTGTTTCTGAATGACGCAAATGATAAATGATATTTTTGTCACATGTATCCAGGAGGAAATATTAATTGACATAGTTTTTTCCATAACCACGCATTTTGTTAGATTTTATTAGGATAATAATATATACTGTGTCCAGTCAATTGTACCTCTGAATGACATCATAAGTTTTTATTTATATTTAATATTATTTTTTTATGTTAGAGATCCCGGGTTCAATACCCAGTGGGATCAAAATAAATAAAAATGATTTTTACACTGTAATATAGTGCATGATAATAATAATAATAATGTTATATTTCTTTAATATTATCATATCAAATTAAGGCAGCAGCAGGCACCTCAGTGGTTGGAGCGCTACGTGCAGCGCAGTCAAGGGATAACTGGAGAAGAGTCATTGCTTCTGCAAGGGTCACAGCCCTCAGCAATGAGGATAAAGACGGAGAAGAAGAATGGTACCTGAAGTGCAAGTTTGATATGTGTAGAATAATTAATTTTACACCTATACAAATTTTCGTTAAGATATCAATGAAAATAATCATAGTCAGTATTTTGAAGGGTGGTAATGACATGATATGGATAAAATATGTATACTATGTATCGCTCACTCCTTTCAACAACGTCACATATAAAATACTTCAATTTTCAGTTGTGCATGTTTTCAGAATGCCCAAAAAATGTACTATATACTCGTACCAGCAAAAGCGGCATATTTTGAACTTAATATTTACCCGCCACAGGGCGTTTTGAATGACATTGAATTGACGTGTTTTTTATTTTATTTTGAAGAAAGGGTTTTGTTTAATTATTTTTTAAAATTTCCTAATATTTTTCAAATGGAGAAAAAAATCAGGTGTTACCTAAAAAGATCTGATTCATTCTAAAAAGATCAATAAGTGGTTTGATATTTATTTTTAAAACATTTTATTATGTTTTCAAACATTAAAAACGATCTCCTGAAAAATCAAGTTTTTTGAAATATGACGTTGTTGAAAGGAGTGAGCGGTATGTAATAGATAATCAACAGTTTGTTATCGCGTTGGATAGTCAGGCAAAAGGCTCATTAAATATCACCACCCTTTATTAGGCACCATTTTTCTCCTCCTATTGTTCATCTGATTAGTACCTTCCCTCGCGAAATGGCAGTCAATCACGATCCCATTGTACTGATGGGTCTCCTGCCGCCTGGAGACGAACAAAATTGATGCCATATTTTGGGCGAGCAGAATGGAATAATATGAAGAGAGAGAAACACCTGGATTGAAAGCCCGAAGCCAAACTGTGGCTTCACCAAATAATTTCATCCTTCATGATTTACGTTTATTTTCGGCTACATTGTATGGATGTACAATGGAGTTTAATTTGCGTCATATTTAGCCGAAATACTTTGTATCCTCGAAGTTACATAATTATGTTGTGTAATGAACAAATTGCTGATAAGTATTACCTTTATACACTGTATTTTTCTTCTGCGGTTGCACTTGGTAATTTGTTTGTATTTACACTGAAATAAGACGTTCACAAATTATGCAGGCAGTTTAATCAATGATTCATATATACACGTACACGCACAGGGCGCTTTAAAATTTTACTTACTTATTTTTCTATTCAAAAATGACTTGAATAAAAATCAATTTCTCATTACAATATAAAAACAACTTTTTGAGTGTGTTCAAATACTTGTTCACAAATCTGAATTATCTCCTATTATAGGAATTAATTATTATATTATTTTTTGACATCTCATGAGATGTCAAAAATATGATATCCGTGAAGTGGTTGCCCCCAGTGTTGATTCACATTTGTGCCCGTTTTATAAATATATTTGTATACTGCAGCTGTCAAGTGTTCACAAATGTTAAATATGATTGACGTACGACGTCATTTGCAAAAATTATAGCATCTTTCGATAGTGTGATTAATTTTGCGCCGCCTGTTAATTTTTTGCTCGCTATGTATGTATTTAACACTTACATACTCTTGTCACACATTTCGCTCACTCCTTTCAACAACGTCATATATCAAAAGCTTGATTTTTCAGGAGTTCGTTTTTAAAGTTTAAAAATATAAAACAATGTATTAAAAATAAATATCAAGCCACTTATTGAACTTTTTACTGTACAACTGATCTTTTTAGGTAAAACTTGAATGTTTTTTCTCCATTTGAAAAATATTGAGTATATTTAAAAAAAAATTTAAACAATACCTTTTCTTCAAAATGCAAAAACAACACTTTCTGCTCAGTAGCGGGTAAATATTAAGTTTAAATAAATGCCTCTTTTGCTGGGATATAGTACATTTTTTGGGCATTCTAAAAACATGTTCAACTGAAAATTGACGATTTTGGATATATATGTTATGATGTTAAGGGGTGAGCGATATCTATAAAACAATATATGTACTAACAAAATACCGATATAAAGATGGACATATCTTCTCATACCTATATATATTCGGACGACTTTAATATACTAGCCGTACATTAAAATGGACAGTTTCAAAGCTGACCTGTTTAAATCAACGAACATGTAATAATCAGTGGTCAGCGATCATTTCTCACAGCCACTTAAGTTGTCAACATACATCGTTATGTTCTAGATGTCACATCAGAAGGAATATTATCGCATGCGTAGGTTAGAATGTTACGAGACTCCATCCTTGTCCCGACTTTTCATTCAATAAATGTGTCTCTAAGATCATAGACAAATCGTAAATAATATTGCATCATATCTGTTGACATCTAACAAATTAATCGATTAAAAATATGTATCATAGTTTGATAATACATTTAACATATTAGATATGAAAATATCCATGAATACTTAACCAATAACATCAATACCAACTTGCAAATACTTTTGACTAATACTCAAATACCTTTTAAAAGTATATTTTACTACTGTTCACTCACTACTCCAATATGGATACAACAATATTTACAACATTTTGAGTGTGTCCAAATACTTTTTCAAAAATCTGGATTATCTCCAATTGTAGGAGTAAATTTTCATATTATTTTTTTGACATCTCATCAAAGGTTAAGAAAAATATGGAACTCTGGGCGTTTACGGGGCTGACGACCGTCATTGGCTGGTTTAAGCAATCACTTTACACACGTGTAACATTTACCAATTCTACCCATTTTTGACAACCACACTACTCCAATTCTTGGATGTCCCATGTATATATATGAACCAATTTTGTAACTTTATTCTTGAATCACTAGAACTTCACTAGAGACGGTCGTCAGCCCCGTAAATGCCCAGACTTCCATATTCTTCTTCATTTTTGATGAGATGTCAAAAAAAAACAATAAACAACAATATCATTAACACAATAAAAGTAGTACAAAGAACAATTATTAAATAAATATTTAAACAAAGATCAACGTTAACAACACAAACCATTTACGCAAAATTCCCAGTACACATAATAGAATACCATTTATTATAAAAAAAACTTCATAAATAAAAGAATCACTCAAAACTAGAAACAAACATATCCCAAAGATATATAGGAAAATAATTTTAAAATACCCAAATGCATCATAAAACAGTACAACAAAATAACATATCCATAAGAATAAAAAAAATCAACAGCTTCCCTTTAGAAATTATATATATATATATATATATATATATAAATATATATATATATATATATATATATATATATATATATATATATATATATATATATATATATATATATATATATATATATATATATATATATATATATATTATATATATATATATATATATATATATATATATATATATATATATTTATATATATATTTATATATGTATATATATATATATATATATATATATATATATATATATATATATATATATAAATATATATATATATATATATATATATATATATATATATATATATATATATATATATATATATATATATATATATATATATATATATATATATATATATATATATATATATATATATATATATATATATATATATATATATATATATATATATATATATATATATATATATATATATATATATATATATATATATATATATATATATATATATATATATATATATATATATATATATATATATATATATATATATATATATATAAGACACAACACTCTAAAAAAGAAACTCACGAATAATTACCCATTTAAATATTATGAAGTAAGTAATACAAATGAGGGGTTGACGAGATAATGAGCGCGCACAATATTTATTGGTGCTTTTCCTTTGCACTCAACACAGCTCGCCTTGATTATTTGTGATAAAAGTAATGTACACGTCTTACGTTCACACTTGTTAACAAATCGGGGCTCGCAGTGTAGTGGAAGGCGCTCAGGCATGCACTTTTTGTCAGGTCAAAGAAGAAACTAAACGACAACGCGAGCATTTTCATCTTATTGTCGTGATTTATTGAAATTATAGGATGAGCCAAAAGTGCGGACATCTCAACACACAAAATATATAAATAATAAAATAAGACGTTTAAAATTAATTTTTATATCTGATGTACTAAAAAAAATAGTTTCTCCCCTAAATAAAAGTTTAAAAAAAAATACAACGTCGATGGATGTTGTGAATTCATATGTGCTGTGTCATAAGATTGATCAATATATTTTTGAGATCCGAAAAACTGGGTAGTGTGGTTGTCAATCATGAATGGAATGGTGAATGTCACACGTGTGAAAAGTGCTCACTTAACCAGCCTATGAGAGGTCATAAGCCCTGTGAATGCCCAGACTTTCATATTCTTCTTCATATAAGAGTAAAAATAACTTGAGAATCAAATAAAAGACCTCCAGCAGGGAACCAAACGGAGGTCGTTTTAGAACACCAAGTCAATTTAGTAATGAATAATTATTTTTTAACAAAAATGGTTAAGGTCAAAAACAATGTGTCTTGTGTTCACGAATGTACATTAGTGTGTAAATAAATAAATAAAAATGATATCCCGATGCGTGGAATTCGTGTAGAATGCAGCCGGACTGGTGGTGAGGAACATGACTTTGGTTCGAGATCTGGTGGAAGCGATAAAGTACCACCTTACGGGTGGCGACCGCCGTATCTTCGGGGAATCGAACCCGGGACCCTAAATAACAAATGCGACTACCGTACCACAGGCCCGCATTTCACGAAAACAACGTTTTGAATGGTTTAATTATGCCGTCATTAAAATTTGAAAAATAATGATTTTTTTTAAATATCCTAAATATCTGCGTAAGATAAAATTAAGCTGCTTTAAAAAATAAATAATAAACCTTGATTGAACAGTTTTTATTTTTGATACTTATTTTTTAACCGATTTTGACAACCACCTTCTTATCGTCAGAGATGGCCACGTACTGTAATCGCATCCATTCTTGAAGATGACAAAATGCTTTTCGAAACTGAGCACATACCACTTTGATGAGTTTTATTTATATATACGACTAGTTTCGAAAACGACAAACGAAAACTCATTAAAGTGGTATATTCAAGTGTTTAATTTTAATAAAATAAGTGAAACTTAAATTTAAAATGAATAGATTTTACCATAAAGTGACTGCCGAATAAAGCAAAGACATAAGTTTTTCCTTTGTACATTTTCCATGCGTCATAGGAAGATTTTTGCTTTCGCCGATTCGAATGATTATCATATAGGCGGCATTGATGCACGACCAGTCTCGTCGGCTTGCTTCAAATCACATACATTTGCAGTGAAATGTCAACGTCGGGCGTCTGTCTGCGGTGATGGATTCCCAACTCTTCCCACTACAAACACGCCGTATCCGAGATGACAACTGAGTGACAGGAAAACTTGACGCGATAAGTATGCTGCAAGCGGATTCTGTCCGCCAGATGAATTATTATTTGCGCAAGTTTTCCCAAGGATAACTTGCTTTTGTATTCTTAATCTAGTGGTCTGTACGCGAGACTCCCTTGGTATTTAAATATTTAGAAGGGACCTTAAAGTCTATAAATAAAAGTATGCGTTTATTTGGATATATGAACTTATGTTCAACGTATAAGTAGATTGTCATCACAAATGGTTTTATATACATATATATATATATATATATATATATATATATATATATATATATATATACATATATATATATATATATATATATATATAAATATATATATATATATATATATATATATATATATATATATATATATATATATATATATATATATAATATATATATATATATATTTATATAAATATAATATATATATATATATATATATATATATATATATATATATATATATATATATATATATATATATATATATATATATATATATATATATATATATATATATATATATATATATATATATATATATATAAAACCATAGAATTATTGTATGACAGAATTAAAAACAAAGATATAAGAAAATAATGTAAGGCTGAACTAAGGATAATTCAAAACATTAAGAATGGTTCTTTAAGGTGGTATGGACATGTGAAGAAAGCTAGGAGTGTATGTTCGGACAGGAGAGTCTGACGTTCCACCCTCTCTGCCTATCACTGCGGAGAAATGCCGTGATGGTAGTAGTAGCAGTAGTAGCAGTATTATTATAAAATTAGTTCAAGAGTTCGCTTCTCTCGTTAGTACATCAGGTGCAATGTTCGTCTACTAGATCGCCTAAAGCGACTACTGGTAATAAGGAAATGAAATAGTAAAATAATTCTGCTCTGCATTTTCTCTGTATGTCAGTTTTCAAGATAAGTAATGGCGGATATCATATTGGGCTTACTACAGGACAGGAGCTGCCATAGTTAATACCGCGTAGACAAGAACACTAAATCTTACTCCATCATGATATTATACGAGTGTTTAGATAATAAACTCAAAATGATTTTAAAATGAGAATTAAACACTTGTATAGGACCACTTTCTAGATTATTAATGTGAACATGACTAGTTTCTAAAATATCCGTCTAATCCGTCTATAATAAGTCTCGTTATTAGTTGTGTTTCCATTAATACACCCGAAAGTTGTATTATCAAGTGATTTATTTATAACATTATAATCATTATCTTATTCCACAAAGAAGATGATAAATCGATAAATAATAAAACACAAATTTAATCGTTTGTAAATGCACATATCACACACCTAGATGAAAAGAGTATCAACTCAAAAAAACAATAGTGATGTCGCCTTATGTAATAGAAGTTTCCTGTTTTCTTTTATGAATGAACAATGCATATCAAAGAATATTTACATTAAAACATTTCATACAAATGGTCTAATTATTCTAAAAACAGCATTTTTGAGTTTCTACTGTTATGCAATATATTTAAAGTTTTTTTCTCTCATTAATTCAACTTGAAATGAAATAATGATTAAAGAAAACACTTGTTTTATACCACTTGAGTTTTATTAAAGACTACATTTATTTTTATTGTCATATCATGTCTTACCACAAAGTTAATACCGAAACAATAAATAAATTGAAATGATATAAGTCGAAATAAACATAAATTTTTCGCGAACTCGAGTCATCAAAATGGTTGCAACTTCAAATTAAGCAGTGAATATTTAATATTCACTGCTTAATTCGAAGGGAGTAAAAATATTAAACACTAATAATAAAGGGTTAAAACTAAATAATATGGAGATTTTTTATATTAGGAAAGCACTTAAAAATAATATTCCTCTAATTAACAACCAAATAAATTTTACATATAGTCCATTGTTTGATTCGACATCGGTTAAACACGATTCGTCAATATCCAATTCGAACTCCCCCCACTCCTTTCATCCTACAAGTATATAAGTAGATTCGATTCCTAGTCTAATTTTAATGTACGTTTAACCTCGGCTCGTAACGCATGTCTGTATTGAAAACTATAGTGCATGTTGGTCTTCGGGTCGACCAAAAATCGCATGTGTTAGACATTTTGTGTAGTTTTGAGTGTGTAAATGGTGCTATGGTGGTGAAGGGTAGTATTGTTTGCATGCTGTGTTAGTGATTGTCCTGACGAAGAGACGGGTACGTCTCGAAACCGGTAGACGTAAAAATCTCGGTGAGTGGTTATATACTAATTTTATTAACATTTTTGTAAAAAAATAAATAAGTAAAAATGACTAACCACAAAGTAAATGCTTTAAATATTAATAATATTGAGAATATTATAGTGAATATTTATCCATTCGATCAAGATCTAATCACTAAAACTGTCGCAACTCGAAAAAATCTGTTTTTTTTTACCACCAACGTATGTCAACTCCGCTAGATTTAATGGCAGTTATTAAAAATACAACTGTTTTAGTGGAGGAGTCATGGGCTCTTTATTCACCAAACGGAACATATAGAGCTATGTTTTGAAGAATATTTAAGATATTGAAAAATCTGATAAATTGATATGTGCGTCTTCGTATGTAGAATCCGAATACGTGATTATCTAAACTAAAAAAATATCATAATTTTTGAGTTGATACAGTTTTGATCTAGGTGTGCGATATATAAATTAAATTTTAACTCTAAAAGATACGGTGTCAAACGGTGACAGCATTACAAGAAATAAAAACTGCAGAAAGGGGATGATTTTATAGAATGTAAGTTCATATTTTTTTATGAAAAACTATAATATATTTCAACTAACTAACCATCACGCCGCTTCCACAGAGGTAGGCAGGAATAATAGAACGCCACACCAATCAGTTTTTGCAAACAATCTTCGTCTCTTCCACATTCATGCATACATATTCAGACTCCTGTAATGACCAATTATTTGAAATACTCATTTATTGCAAATACTTGATTATGACAATTTTCCTGGGTCTTCCTCTGCTCCTATTGATAAATTATAACTGATAATATAAAGTTTCTACTATTTCATTTATTTTGAATACTTTTTTTACTGTTTAACGGTAGGTGTAGTATCGAGTATCTTTTTAATATAAAATACATAACATAATGTTGTCAATCGTGGGTAAAATTGATGAATGCTACACGTGTGTAAAGTGATCACTTTAACCAGTCAATGATGGTCGTAAGCCCTGTAAACGCCCAGACTTCCATATTCATCTTCATATGATATGAAAAATATGAAAAATAAGTCCTATAATTGGAGACAATCCAGATCTGTGAACAAGTATTTGGACACACTCAGAACGTTGTAAAGGTTCTTACTTATTTGATTGGACATAATTTGTCATAATTTGATATGTCGAGTTGCAGAAATATCAGAAATCGTCCGTCAAGAATAATCTCCGTCTGCAGGATGACGGTGCCCGAGGCAGTGCACAATATTTATGTTCTCCGGATTAAATCTCTGACGTTTGTAATTTCTTCCCTCGTAAAATGGCCGTCATTTATCATTCACGGTAAAGGCGGTAAATTGACGTAGGGTGGGGCAGCCCAGATTAATGGAGGTTTCTCGCTGTCAGGGAGAGATTCTTACGGAGTGCAATTCGCTACTTAATCTCGGCGCATTCCTTCTTCCCAGTGTTACTTCTCACTTTTCATGCGTTGGATTCAATTACATTTTTCATTTTATCAAAATGCTACTTGAATTATTAAAATTATAGCTTAACTATACAACTATATCTATGTTCGTCTGTAGGTCTTGAAACTCTCTGGGATTGATTCCCAGGGAGAAAATAGATATTAGTAAATTTATACTGTAATATTATGTATTGATTCGGCATTAACTTTGTGGACGTGTTGATTATTATTCTTTAAATACAACACTTGAATATGCCACTTAATGAGTTATAAATATATATATATATATATATATATATATATATATATATATATATATATATATATATATATATATATATATATATATATATATATATATATATATATATATATATATATATATATATATATATATATATATATATATATATATATATATATATATATATATATATATATATATATATATATATATATATATAAATATATATATATATATAAATATATATATATGTATATAAATATATATATATATATATATATATATATATATATATATATATATATATATATATATATATATATATATATATATATATATATATATATATATATATATATATATATATATATATATATATATATATATATATATATATATATATATATATATATATATATATATATATATATATATATATATATATATATATATATATATATATATATATATATATATATATATATATATATATATATATATTTATATATATATATATATATATATATATATATATATATATATATACATATATACACATATATATATATATATATATATATATATATATATATATATATATATATATATATATATATATATATATATATATATATATATATATATATATATATATATATATATATATATATATATATATATAAATATATATATATATATATATATATATATATAAATATATATATATATAAATATATATATATATATATATATATATATATATATATATATATATATATATATATATATATATATATATATATATATATATATCAGATGTTTTCATCTTCTAGTAAAAATTTAAAACTGTTTTTTACCAGAAGATGAAAACATCTGTAAGTTTTCAGAACTAGTCGTATATATAAATGTGTTTAATTTATACTCTAATGTTGGCATGATATGAAAAGAGCTAATTTTCATTTACTCGTTAATTTATTGATGGACAATTTCGTTTTATTTTGAATAAATTTTTGGTTGGTTCAAAGATGTCCGCTTCCGTAGTGTAATGGTCAGCACGCTCGGATACCATTCTGGATGTCCCAGGTTCGATTCCCAGGGGGGGTCGCAAATAAATATTAGTAAATTTACACTATAATGTTTATTTAATATTTCCCTGGACTGGTCCCTAAAGCGCAGGAGTGATCACCTTGCCTTCATGTATGTAACGATGAAGATAACACTGCGTTTATAAAATGATGTTCCCTATGCTGGCTTAATCGATCAATTTATACACTTGCGTAACATTCACCATTCTGCCAAACATTGAACATCCATATTGCATTAATTCTAGAAACCTGCATATATGTAATTATATAGGGTATCTTCCACATGTGGGTAGCATTTTTTTTAATTTTTAAAAGGATGATAGCAAAAACATCAGCTTTTCTCAGTTACTTTGTGGCACATTTTATAAACTTTATAAAATAAAACAACTTTGTTTTTAATACCTTACAAAAAGTGGTTAAAACAAAGCTGTTTTATTTTACCAAGTTATTCTGTTTAGTTACTTTGTATAATTGAGTGGTTTTACCTCCACGTGAAAATATTGTTATATTTCATAATAATTTATCACTGTTATTCTATGGATCTTTATTACGAGGTGCATAATACCAAGCTTAGAATTTATGGATCGCTACAATTTTATGACTATTTAACAAGGTATATATTTTACAAGGGACAGTACACATTTAATTTGTATGAATATTGTACGTAATAAAGTGACGTCCTACCGATTCTGCCTACACAGGCAGAAATCGCCATGATGTTAAACGTTTAAACTCAGTTATTACTAAGCGTTTACGGAAAATTAGCAACATAAAATTCATGAGATAAATACGTATGATAATCTGAAAAATATTTCGCAATATTTCTAGTGTGTACAAACATTTGTTTATAAGATATTCTTCACTTAGGAGTTAAAAAATATCTACATTTTTGTCATTAATTGTTTAAGCTGTCATTTTTATTTAAATTTACTTCATAAATTTCGTTTTTACTTAAAATCTATTATGACAAGTGTTATGATGCATTCCGCAACATTTTCAAATTCCTTATGTGCTACGGGGCTTAAAAATGGGGCGGATAAATTAAAACTACATATTTATTGATATTTCTATAAAGAATAGTCTTAGGAAGTCTAGGTATTAATTAAAAAAAACCTAACCTAACCGACCTAACCTAACTGAAAGGTTTCGGCTAATAAAATGAACTTACTAATATAAATAACTTACTAATATAAATAATAGATCTCACCGACGAAGTGAGTAGAGAATCTTTTCAATTGATTTTTATAATTTTGAGTTGTATTCATTTTATATTAATACAACTCAAAATTTGAATAATGTGTCTGAAAACCGTGGGTAGAATGGCAAATAACCAGCCAACGAGAGGTCATAAGCCCATTAAATGATGAGATTTTCATATTCTTCATCTTTGTTAATCATCATTAATATAAAAATTCGAAAAAAATGTTTCTAAGAACGTGAAAATTTAAAAGGTCTCTTAATAAGTATTATGTAAACTATCCGAGAAAAAAGGTATTAAAAATCCAGAGGATTTTCTTATGTGTTATTATATTATAGCTGGCGGATTAAAATTTGTTATATGGAGAGTCTTACTAAATTTATGGGAAATTTTATCCAATTACATTAATATGTACGCTGACGTTGATACCTGGTAGTGAATTAGTGCCGTTAAATTGTAAGTAAAATAACAATATCTTATTTCGTGCAATATACTATAAAATTAATGGATATGACTTATTTCGATGCGGCGTATTTGATTTCTCGGTAGAGTATTTACTTAATGCCATGTGATATTACTTCCCATATTGAAAGATAAATATCTGTGAACCTGAATAAAATTAATTTACACCAAACGACAAACGGTAATTTTCTCCTCGCTTCTCCTCGAGATAAATGAATCCCTTCACTTACCATATATTACTGTCCGTTTAAAAGGTTTTATCTGAAGCCTTTCATTACTTGTATCTACAAATACGCATAGGTACTTATCCTTACTCTTTACGGGTTCTACCATACAATAATATGTAAATAATTAAGCGTGTCCATCGGAAATTACCGTACATTAAACAAAGTAGTTTTTAATGTAAATTTCCGATATCGGCCGTTCGATTACATTCAATATTAACTTTAAATCATCGAATAAAAACGTGAAATACACATTTGATCTCTCGTTATTAGCTGGATAAAATGGTTGTTTATTCGGAGTATCTCTTTTATGGGTGTTTTAAGTGTATTTATTATTACTGGAGTCGTAAATTTAGGCTCTCGTCGTCTCTGGCTATAGTTAAGTAATAAATTTAGGATTTCATCGAGTGGATTCGTGATTCCGCGTAGGAGGAGAGAGGGTTTAACCATACATCCATTTATTAAGTACCCGAGAACCTTATGGCTCCTATAACATATCGCGGGCTCGGGAGGACACGGAATTATATGTAAAAAGCCCACACGCTCGTTGTATTACCGACTTTAAAGGGGCGATAAAGTATCGAATAAAGATCAATTTTGTATTGAAAAGTAAGCTTTACAAAGTTGGAATCGTTTTATTCCTCTAATGCTGCGGTATTAGCTATATGGGAGGTGTATAAGTGTATGGTAGTTAGAATGATTGACTAGCGTGGGTTTCTATCGACGTAGGTTAAGTGTCAATCATTGAATACGACTTAGAAAGTCTTATTTATGACCGGTGTCGCATATTTTAAGCTCATCGTTATGCCCGAGTAGGGAATAAAATAACTTAATTTATAATCTATTCTAATGGGAAAATGCAAAGTGATCGGAGTGAATAATTGAAAAGAGAGAATTGATTTTTAATTTAAAATTTACTTAGTAAATACCACTATTTATTAACATCTATTATGACACGTGTGTCGTAACATTCCGCATCATTTTCAAATACGGAATAATACGGATTGTACAATAGATTTTAAGAAATCGTGTTATTTACCAAGTAAAACTTACATTAAAAATGGATTGATATTAACACAAAGTGGCTGCCGAATCAATGAATACAATAAGAGAATTAGTTATTGTACACAAATCCGGTTTTCTCCACCTAGGAGTTATTAAACTTGATATTTCAACATAGATGAAGAAGAACGTGGAAGTTTGAGTATTTACAGAGCTTATAACCTGTAATAGGTTGGTTAAAGTGATCATTGTATTCACGAGTAACATTAATTAATGAATCATAGACAAAATATTTAGAATTAGAAAAAAATCATGTATTAGTAAAAAAATCACAAAGCTATCTAAACCCACTACAGTTCTTACTAACGAACTAACTAACTAACCATCACGCCGCTTCCCCACAGGGGTGGGCAGAGAGAATAGAACGCCACACAACTCTGTCTTTGCAAACATTCTTCGCCTCTTCCACGTATGAACGTGGGCATGAGCATCTCCTCATACACTATAGTTCTATCAAACGTTCCCTGTAAACGCCAAAAATATTAAAAAATAGTGTTTTATAAAGTTTTTACCGACATGGTGACGGTAAATAATATCGGGTTATGCTTAAACTGCAAGGGCTGGAGCTCGGTGGCAGGGGCAGGAAGCAGGAAGTGGCAAGGCGTTTCCGTTCCCGTTACAAACCGGAAGTTAACGAATTTTGATTTATCCCTTTCATGATAACGACCAGCTTGTTGGTCGTTAAATCTGCGCTTCAATACAGAACACACCCAACGGCAAGCTCACCAAAATGTTAAATCTATTCATTGAAATGTAATTTATAGTCGTGGTGGCTTCGAAGCTTTTTTTTATTTTCCTCGCAAGCTTTTATTTATTTTTTAACTTGTTTATTATTTAACTTAAAAAAATACACTCAAACTTTGTTTTTAACCACTTTAAATAAAATTACACGTGACAACAAAAATAACAACATTTAACAAAATTTTGTTAGTTTTTTTGCAATCGGTTTCGACAATCACATTGTCATTTTCATGAATATATACGAAAACTAAACTTAAATATGAGAAATATTCATAGATAGAGTAGTAGGGAGGATAAAGAGTGGGTAATCAAATGAGGTGCAAAGTCAGAGTGGATAAAGGCAAGGAGAAATTAAATAATAATAATAAATAACAAATAAATAAATAAATATTTTTGTAAAATACTACCTGTAAGACAGTGGAAATGATTTAGCAAATAAATGTGTTTTTAGTTTTTTTTTCTAAAGATCATCTCAATTTTACTATTTCTAACTACTGTGGAAGACCATTCCATGCCATTGGTCCCGCAATAGCAATTTAAATATTATTTCTAGAAATAGGGAAAAATATTTTTAATAAATATGTTTCTCTTTTAATTTAATCCAATTTTTTACTATTCATTTATTTATTTATTAAATTTATATTATCCACTGACACTTCGTGGTGGAATTGCATTTTTAATAAATTATTAGATTAAAACCAATATTTTTAGCTTTTCCACTTTATTTAAATTAAATAAAGTGGAAAAGCTAAAAATATTGGTTTTAATCTAATAATATATTATTTATTAAAGCCTTTAACATAATACATGTATACAGTAACTAATATAAAAATAAACTAATAAATACACTAATAGAGAAACAAAAAGTCTTATAACAAATAGTCTTTTAATATAAAATAATAATAAAATAACAAATAGTAAGCACTGGTAAATACACGTCTCTTCACACACTAACAGCGAGCAGCAAGAGAGTTATTAAGTATACTTTAAATATTATTATAATTATGTTTATAATAAAAATGCATACTGTTATGTGGAAGTGAAACGTTGACTATCGGGCAGGCAGAACGGGGTCGCCAGGAGGTGTTTGAGATGTGATTCTACAGCCGCA
Source organism: Brachycentrus maculatus (assembly GCF_059751285.1). Lineage (NCBI taxonomy): Eukaryota > Metazoa > Arthropoda > Insecta > Trichoptera > Brachycentridae > Brachycentrus > Brachycentrus maculatus. Next base: position 273,417 of record NW_028281162.1, read on the forward strand.
TGTTGGGGATTCATTGGTCGGAACATGTAAGGAACAACGAGGTATCAAGCTGGGCTGGGAGTCTAGATCCTCACTAAATAAAGTAGCCCAATAGGACAGTAGTAGCCAAACGGATAGGCCATAATATAAGACACCCAGGCCTGCTTCTTATGATTGTAAAAGGCATGTGCGAAGGAGGATGTTAGAGAATGATCCGATTAACCTACATGGACCAAATAATCTTGTAGAGAGGATAAAAACGGGTGGAGACTGACCATGAAAGAAGCAAACAATCATCATACCTAATAATCAAACCATCATATAGATTGTATATAACTCACGAAGAAGAATAAAAATATATATGAGAGGGTTTGATAACATTTATCAAATTGGTGAACTAGGGACATTTTATCAATTCGCATACACACGTCTGAAAAAGCACCCTTTGTATACACTCTGCCAAAGATTGCAAATCTACAATTGCAAATAAAGCTGACAGGTACCTCCCTATAAAAACAGGGTGTCAATATGCCATGTACACACATTGTGGATTGTATTGAATTTTCAATTGACGGGTGACACTTTTGAAAGTAATGAGGCACTTTGTGCTTGAGACATGTAAATCACATCCGTTTATAAGAATTAGAATTAAGGGTGTACTCTCAAATATACAATTCAGTTTACGACTAGTTGCGCGAGGAGCACACGTGAGGTTTGCGCACATTTAAAAAAAATGTTTATTGGATTTTTTTTTTTAGAATATATATTTAAAAATTATATTTTATAATTTTTCGTAAATTCCTTACCTCGATAACCCTTTATTTTTCAAAACAATACATTTCTTTCGAAGAAAAACTTATTTTTTCCATACAAAAACGGTGTTTTATTGTAGCAATCGACCATAATACATGATAGTATCAAAAACCTCACCGTGTATGCGTTAGGATCTAAGATCATTGCATAAATTAAAGGTTTAAGAATTAGTGCAATATGGATGTTCAATAATGGTGAACGTTACACAAGTGTTTAAAGTGATCCCTTAAGCCAGCCAAATTCCAGGTCGTAAGCCTTGGGATGCTCTGACTTCCATATCCATGTTTCATAGAATGTTGAGACACTTAAAAGATAGGTTATTTGTAATAATTTCATGTAATATTAAATGTTTCATTCAATCTTTGCGTGTTTTTAAAATGTTTTCCTGCAAAATGTTTTTCTTTAAAATCTTGTCCGGATTATCCGTGATTACTGATTTTCCGGGGTTCCGCTGTACATACTTAGCACAGATTTTTGAAGCATTACTTCGTAGAATTTGCCTAACATATTAGAGATTTGTGTGTATCTCGTATTATTAGTAGAGAAATTATTAATAACAAGTGTCGGAACGTATCACGAATATGTCGTGACTTGTCATACAGCAGTGAGCCTCGTTATTAGTTATAAATTACAAACTATCACGTCAATTTAACGTAAAATAGGCTACACGCTACATTCGCATAAATCACAAGAAAATTTTAGAGCGTTGCTTGTAGTATAAAATGAATTATTGCTAAATATTGTGAGACGAAAGCGTAGTTATTAAACCTTAAGAATTTTATTCAAAAGTGTTTCATTTATAAAAAATTGAGGATTATTTTGTGGATCTGTTTTTTAAGATGGATCTATACGTGATAATCAAACATATGTTGAGATGTCAAAAAGTTAAAATAAATCCTAAGTAGAGCGACCCAGATTTTTAAACAAGTATTTTGTCCGCCTCCGTGGTGTAATGGTCAGCGTGTTTAGCTACCGCGCTCGAGGTCCCGGGTTCGATTCCCAGGGGGGGAAGTGAAAATGAATATTAGTGATTTAACACTGTAATATTTATTTAATATTACCCTGGACTGGTTCCTGAAGCGCAAGAGTGATCACCTTGCCTTCATGTAAGTAATGATCAAGATAACACTGCGTCAATTTGATGCAGTGCCCTATGCACCATTAGGTACGGATAAGGGTTTTGAATAATGATAAAAATTTTGACACTCAAAATGTTGTAAAAAGATATATAAAATCTGAACTCCCTTTTTACACGATTTAGAAATAACGCGGTTCAAAAAAAGAGAAAAATAGCGAACATTAATTTGATAATGTGTAACAGTAATAAGGAATTTCCTATATCCCTCGCATGTACTTACTTAATACCATGTGCATAGATGTATGCGAAAAGTGATCATCCCTCCGCTTCAGGTACCAATCCAAGGGTAATATTAAATTAATATTAGAGTGAAATGTGAAGATATTTTCATTAGGTTCAGTAAAATTGAGTCGTAAGGGTGGGTGTTTCTATTAAGAACGATACATCATCATATTCAGATGATGCTAACGAATTCTCCGAATTCTTCAAAAGATCAAATCCTTGTCAATTTCCTTCTAAATTCGCACACGGGGTGATCTCATGTTTCCTGTGACATTTAACGACGTTTCGCACTTTGTTGTTCAGTCGTAAGTTGTTGTTGTAAGACCTTTTATGGCTCTTGGTTGTAACAAAGGTAACGCCAAACGAGCGAAAGGTAACGCATGGCAACCTTAAGGTGTTCGGCCATTAGTACTAAAGTCGTGACGTCATTACCCGCCACGAGTGTATAGACCCGTTAGAAAACAGCTAGTAGACACACAGCGCGTACAAGTTACAACGTAGGTACGAGGAGAAGTCAGACATGATACATTGTATCTGCGGAGTCACTTTCTTGTCAACTCGCCAGGTTTTCAGTAAACGGATATATCACCAACGTACCAATTATACTCCGTACAAAATATATATATATATATATATATATATATATATATATATATATATATATATATATATATATATATATATATATATATATATATATATATATATATATATATATATATATATATATATATATATATATATATATATATATATATATATTTATATATATATATATATATATATATATATATGTATATATATTTATATATATATATATATATATATATATATATATATATATATATATATATATATATATATATATATATAAATATATATATATATATATATATATATATATATATATATATATATATATATATATATATATATATATATATATATATATATATATATATATATATATATATATATTTTAAATCCAGTCCATAAGGTTTATAATACTAACAATACTTTGTCCAAATCTTTAATCACGATATCTGGGTTTGTCTCTTTTTTCATTACCTCACGTTCTAGTGTCTAAAATCTGGCTACGGCTTATGTAGCATCGCTTATCATGGCCCTAGTTGAGATTCAAATTTATTAGTTTCATTGCCTATTTTTACTTGTAAGTAGGTTAACTCTTTATGTTGGAAATTACTTTTATTTCAGGTAGTTCTTGAGTGAAAATCTTAGGCAAAAACACACGCTGTCTCGTTAAAGGAGTGACTTTAAACAATTCGATGGATCTGTGCTACTATGAAGTTAATTAGATACATAAATTTCGCAGTTATTGATTTTTTTCGAGATATTCATTGATATCTTAGCAAAGATGATGAAGGTCTCATATTAGATTTGATCTATATATCTAGAAGTTTCAAGAATTCGAGAAGTGTAGTTGTCACTCATAGATACAATTCTGAATGTTACATAGTATAAAGTGATCACTTAAACCAGCCTATGAAAATTCTTGTAAATGCGTCTAAATGACCAGACATAAATATTTAAATCAAATTGAAAACTCTAACGTATATAAGTTTAAATATAAAAATAAAGTACCTGAAGATTATTACTATATGAGTTTATTAATCTAAACACGACTAGTTTCGAGAACTACTAATGTTCCCATCAACAGGTGAAAAAACAAACTGTCATTCCACAAAGCTAACGCCAAATCAATCAATTAAATAGATTATAGGCTGATGAAAGTGAAAACAATTTAGAAAGATTTTATAAAAATATTTTAGTGTGCCCTAATTTTTCATCATTATGGCTAGATTTCATTCCAGTTTCCATCAACATATTTTTTTCTCAAGATATATGAAGAAGTAACTGGAATAGCAGGTCGTAAGTCCTGTAAATACTCTAGGCTTCTTTTTTCCTATCACAATAACATCTTCATCCAAGGAGAGATATACATATAAATGTGAATTTGTTTAATTTTAAATTCGAAAAAAAAAATATACCTTTTCTTACAAAAATGTTAGTACTGTTAGTAAATAACCACTCACCGAGATTTTTGTCTACCGGTTTCGAGATGTACCCGTCTCTTTGTCATGTAATAATGTTCGCATGCTGTTGAATGGATTGTCCTGACGAAGAGATGGGCACAGCTTGAAATTGGTAGACAAAAATCTCGGTGAGTGGTTATGTACAAAAAATCACTTCCATTAAAAAAAAGTAAAAAGTGAAAATGACTAACCACAATGAAAATTCTTTATGTACTGATCAATAATTAAAATATAATTAAATTTATTTTTAATTCGTTTATTTTTATCTATCACATATCGCTATAAATCTCTACGAAGGCGTCTAGGAGAAGCTTCCTTTTAAGTTATAATTGCCGTACAGAAACATCATATACTTAATGATATCGTGTTTATCCACCCGCTGTAACACCTTCAAGTTCCGAGAAAATTAACGTCGCCCATGATACAAGCCAAGCTGTCGGGCTGACTGTCGCCGCGCGGACGGCGGATCTGTTTGAAGTCGGCCAGGCAACCAGAGTGTTAACGAAGAGACTTTACGACGCAAGACTAGTGTATGTTTGTTTATATTTACATTCTACATGGTGTAAGATGGGCTCATTGCAATCGCACGAAGACTGGATCGCATGAAGCTAAATCGTTCAATTATCGACTCCTGATTCGATTTTTACCTGTCGGTGAGAACATCTGTAGTTCTCGAAACTTGTCGTGTTTACATTAATAAACTCAAGTGTGGTCTTATACAAGTGTCATTTTTTAAAAATAAGTTTAAATTGCAGTATTAATTAGCAAACTCAATGACTTTATTTTAAAATCCATTTACATCTTATCATGACTTAAGTAACATATAGTTGTAATAACAATCAGTTTCTAATCAAACAATGCGTCCAAACTAGGATTTTTTGTTTTGTTATTTGCCATGTTTTACAAATTTTTAACATAAATGTTTGAAACTGTTTTTTAAACAATTTGACAATGCCCACGCAAGTAAAAACAGCTGATATAAAATCACTAAATAACTATTACTATTTAAGAAAAAATATATATCCTCCGGTTTCGAATCAAAGAATGTATCCAAAATGTGTAATTTTCTATGTTATTTTCAAAATAAATTTACTATTAACATTTGTGAAACTGTTTTTTTGCAACAGTTTGCATGGCAAAACCACTGTCAGGAGATGAGAGTTATAAAATTAATAAATTTTCAAATATTTATATAATAATAATAAGAAATGTTTGATGTGGAGTAAATATCAATTTAATAATAATTAAATCAAACAATTTTATTATAAAGCAAAATTTGATCATAACAAAGCGAAAAAATGGTCACAAATCTTATGTATTTTTAATAATAAAATAAAATTTAGTTGACTCTAAAAATCAGTGTTTGATTTTAAAATGTCACATTAAAATAAAGTTTTTCCTATTAGGCAAATTGGATAAAGGATATCACCTAACTGGGAAATCAGCATAAAAAAAATAAAAAAAAATAAAACTGATTTTGCGTATATTATATTATATTGTGAATAATAATACTTTTGTTTGCTTTTACACTAAGGCCTGACAAGTGGTAAGATAAAAAGTTTTGTTCCTAAGAAATTTGCAAACCTTTACGTCTTCAGTGAGTTGATAGTACTAAGCGATACTAGCGGCATCTTTATGCGCCTCTCGACCCGTTAATTACCGATGCTGTTTGCTGTTTGGCCATGCGGAAAGGTTCCGTTTATATTTATTGCTTCAAAGGTCTGTGTCTTATGCAAATAATAATTTATGTTCGGAAAGATCACTTCTCTATATCTCGGTGGGCATACCACTGCTTGGCCTTAATATACGGCTGGATCACCATCCTACTGGGGCAAGTCAAGATGACACAAATCCTGTTCTTAAGGCCCAACACTTAACACTTCACTTTTCCCAGAAAAAAATAATTATTAATATGAACTACCTAAAATTGATATTTTTGCAAATATTCTTCAAACCCTTATCCGCACCCAAATGGTTCATAGCGCTTTGCATCATATAAACGCAGTGTTATCTTGATCGTTAACACATGAAGGAAAGGTGATCAACCCTCCACTTCAGGTACCAGTCCAAGGTACTATTGAATAAATATTACAGTGAAAAATCACTTAAATTTCTATGACCCCCCTCCTTTGGGAATCGAAAGATTTAAAAGAGAAAACAAAAAAAATTAATTGACAAATATATTAAGAACGTCGTAATTATAGGAATTCCATTGAATTAATAATTTCTAGCCATTTTTGCACTCACCTCTATATGAAAAATTCATTTGTGATACTTAAATTTGATTTGTTCTTGTTTTTTTCTGTATTCTATCCCACTAATAATGATTCTTCAAAAGTAAGAGAATGACTATTGTTATTCAACCCTTTAAACGCGTTAAGCAATAAATAAAAGTTAATTTGAAAAATGGAAATTTTCCATAAAAAATTAAGTATTCTATAAATTTCCTTTTATTTGCTTAAGCTATGTCTATTTATTGACTTGGCGTTTAATTTGTAGAACTCCATTTTAATTTATGTTTTAATTTTAAATCAAACACAGATTTTTTGAGTCTACTAAATTGTATTTTATTAACAAAAAACACATAAAAAATTATACTGTGACAATTGTTTCGCCTTGTTAGGGCATTATCAAACGAAATTCGTTTGATAATGCCCTAACAAGGCGAAACAATTGTCACAGTATAATTTTTTATGTGTTTTTTGTTAATAAAATACAACTTAGTAGACTCAAAAAATCTGTGTTTGATTTAAAATTAATACATAAATTAAGCTATGTCCTTGACTTGTAAAAGCCATGGAGTATAGTCGATTTACGCGTCCAAAAAGTTAAGAAATCAATTAGCAGCAACTATATTTTTAACATGAATTATTTTCAATAATTTAAAATAATAAATGTTTTAAAATTGCATCCACAATGTGATTAGATTTCATTTTTGTCATTTTTTGATTTTTTATTAATAATTACTTACTCCGTTTTTACTCTGAGCGTTTCTTATAAGATGCAGACAATTTTCTCAATTTTATTGATGTTTATTACTTGAAGAATATTGTACAGTAAATAATCATCTGCAGAATTATTTATGATGTAAGTATTATGTAGACAGAATTAAACTTTAATATGTTTCTTACTAGACTTGATTTATGCTTTTTCGTTTTGAAATATGAAATATAGTATGTAAAACATATAAAATGTAAAATGTTTATATATTCTTCTTCCTCTTCTTCTTCTTCTTCTTTTTCTTCTTCTTCTTCTTCTTCTTGGTGTAGGCCGTGTGGCCTGTTTTTAAGAGGGATAAGCCTGCGATGTCGATTCCCAGCTATCGATTCATCTCTTAGGTGGTCGGCTTGGAAGTCGTCTACCATGGGGTTGGCGTGATAGCGAAGCGGCCAGAAGCGGCGTGATAGTTATTTTAAAGCTCATTCATCCTCAGCACTTTGACGTCTTGGCTACGCTTTAGTGAACGACTGTAGATAAATTGTTGATAATGCCGGCTGTGCCGATTTATCGTCGCTCTCTGGAAATAAGTTTCGCCTTCTCCTGCCATCATCAGAATACCTGATCTAAGCTGCAGGCGATCATAGCCGTGATAACAGGGCGAGAACAGTCGTAATTTTACCGTCTAACGATCAACAGGATGAAACCTCTTGATTCAAATCGCTAATTATAAAATATCCAATAATGATAAAATCAAATGGCGGTAATTACCCACTGATTTGTTTTCTTCGATTTATTTTATAACAATTTAGAGATTTTTTTACAGCAAAAAAAAAAAATATTTTGATAAGATGATTTTAACAAATCGCTCACTCCTTTCAATAACGTCATATATAAAAAAATCGTCAATTTTCAGTTGGGCATGTTTTCGGAGTGCCCAGAAAATTTACTTTAACAGCCAAAGCGGCATATTTTTAACTTAACATTTACCCGCTACAGGGCAGAAAGTGTTGTTTTTGCATTGTGAAGAAAAGGTGTTGTTTTATTATTTTTTTTTAATAAACGAAATATTTTTCGAATGGAGAAAGAACATTCGAGTTATACCTCAAAAGATATGTTGCACAGTAAAAAGTTCAATAAGTGGCTTGGTATTTATTTTTAATACATTTTATTTTATTTTTAAACTTTAATAACGTTCTCCTGAAAAATCGAGTTTTTTTTAAAATATGACTTGTTGAAAGGAGTGAGCGAGATGCGAGTGTTATTGGTTTACATTATTTTTTTTAAATACGTATGTATTTTTAAATAATAGATTTCACTTTTTTTCTCTCTTAATATTCAACAGTATTCATAACATAAATTTGAAATTATTTCATTGGTTTTTATCATTGTCAATCTAACTACTTTTTATATTTTTTTTTATGTACAAGCTGTATAATTCCCAAACAAATAAAAATTAAAAATAATAATCATATTTCATACAAAGTATTTCCTATTAGTAAATTAAATAGTTTTGTGATAATGTTATATAAGGTAAACAAAGTAAAAAAAAACAATAAGTATAGGAGAATATACAAAATAAGGCATGTATGCATAGTAAGACCATTGCATGCGAGGCATGCGACGGTTTTTGCCTAGAATTTTCACCCATGAATTACATGAAATTATAGTAACTTTAAAGATAAAGAGTAAATCCACTCACAAGTAGGCATAGGCTATGAAACTTATAAAGTTGAAGCCTGAGTAGGGACATGATAAACGGTGTTGCATAAGCCGTAGCTAGATTTCAGAGTCACTTGGACGTTAGGTAATTCAAAAAACCATTGCATTCATACTAGTTTCAATAATGAATCCTATATGGATATTCAATAATGGGCAGAAAGGTGAAAGTTATACAAAACAATAGATGTTTCATCTCATGTTAACTACGTTACTAAATAACTATCACACCGCTTCTCCGCAGGGGTAAGCAGAGAGAATAGAATGCCACACTAATTTGTCCTTGGAAATAATCTTCGCTTCTTCCACATACATGTATCTCCTTATATATACACGCAGATTATTCTGACTCCTGACTTGACCATTTTCGTGTATTTGAAATACTTGAACATACCGTGTTTTCTTCGCTCTTCCTCTGTTTCGATTACTAACCAGATTTCTTAAGTTTAAAAAGAAAATAAAATATCGATAAATCATTTGCACAGTGAATAATCCTTTGTCTAATGAAATTTAAAATAAATAAAATTATTTTCAGGTATGCTGGTATTTGAATTTTTCTAATAAAAAGAAGATAACTATAAATTATTGTATGCATGATCACCGAATATTTTTAAATTAGTATGTATCTATTACATCAGAATGTCTGTGAGAATCAAATTAGCATACCACGTCAGCTGTATTTTGTGATGGTGGAAATGGTTGCCAAGATTTTTGTAACGTTTACATGTTGACTTTTTTATGCTCATCGTTTAGTTTTTGGAGATTGACACTTTTCAGAATCGTTGAGCATCTAATTTTGCAAACTATGGTTAAGGTCCCGTTTTTGAAATCAATTTATGTGACCAATTTTTATTTTTATTAATTTCATATCAGCGACTTTTTTGATTCCTAGCCAAACCTTCGCCATCTTGTTTTGCCCATGTTAATTAAATTTATTAAACAGAACATGAACCACAAAATTAGATATTATCTCCGCAATACAATATATAAAGACAAGAAATTTGACTTTTAATACGTGTTTTTTGTATATGAGGTCGAAGGTAACCGAAAAAAAATATATCAACATGCCGCCATAAAATAAGGTTTCTGAAACGCACAAATACATACACATATGCACACCGCCGCAACATAAGGTTTCTGAAACGCATATATATGTTTACACCGACTCAAAATAAGGTTTCTGAAGCGCACAAATATGTGCACACCGCTTAAAATTATGGTTTCTGAAACGCATAAACATGTGCGCGCCGTAAACAATGTATTAATATTACCCATTGCGGAAACTTTGGACCAATCACCTTCCTTTCATAAATAAATGACGTAAATAAAAATATTGTTAATCTTAAAAAAACTGAACAATTGTATTTTACCAATTTTTTAAGGTATCACTTTATTGAAAATGAAGCGGAATGCATCGAAATACGTGTCACAATAGATTTGAAGAATTAGTGGTTTTTACTAAGTAAAACTTAATTTTAAAATAAAGAATATTTCATCAATTTTATGTAGGACCCTTTGCACCATTGGTAAGAGTCGGCAGTAGTAGTATAAGACTACGATTTGATTTCAGGAGACTGCAGAAACCTGGCTTTGAGCTCACACAAATCCTTACGGGTCACGGTGGGTTCATGAGCTACCTACATCGTTTCAAAATCTCCGAGATCGACAGCTGTACGTATGATGATGAGACACCTCAAGATGTCCCTCACCTGTTGATGCTTTACCTTTCAAAGATAACAGCTGGAGTCGCGTTGCAGGAGCCTGGGGGAGGACCTCTCCATCATCGGATCCATGATAGTTCATAAGGGACTATCACGAGAGGTAGTATCATACATGATAAAAATAATGAAGGATATTGGTAACACAAACCAAAGTAGGACACAAAATGCCGAACCCTCTTCTAGTGGAACGGAAGGTCTGCTGATGACAGTCAACAGTCCGCCTTCTCCTGAGAAGTGCAACGTGGTTTCCTCCCAGCAATGACCAAATGCTGAGAAGTTCCTGATTGGCCCACACTAGATTATCCCTCCTGTTCCCAACACAGATTCAAATAAAAACATATTGAATTGGCTAGATGAATAAAAAATCCACTAAATGATTTATAAACCTCGTACATGATAAGCAAGTAAATAAGGTAAGTAATAAATGCAATTCCCATCTAAAAAAAGTAGTAGTATACGATTATGCAAGGAGTGAGACGATGTTGCGAATCACCCTGTATAAACTTAAATTTATACCCTCTCTTATTATAGTTTTCCTAATAAAATCTTTACGTTTCTTACAAAATATGCAGAACGTAGATCGTAAACCTTTCCCTCGGTAATATATTACATGGGAGGGTCGTAAAGTGCTCTGTGGCCGTAACGCGAAATATTCTTGCTATCGTTATTTAATGAGGCCGCGGAAGGTTTATGATTTACACTCGGCCGTATTGTCTCGCGGTCCGCGGGCCTCCAGTTTAAAACACCTGCCCGATTTTATGGCGAGCCGTTTGTATTAAAGTGCCAAATACAGAGAATGCAATTTCGCCGTGTCGCCGCAGGGATGGGCAGAGAAGGTACGAACTCATTTAATGAATATTGAATGTCGAACAGCTAAATAGGCGGTTTATACAAGCCCCGTCAGACTAATCTGGAACGCTCAGGGTCAAAAAGGATGAGAAAACGAAAGTCCAAATTGACCAACCTTTTAAGGTACCTTTCCCTTTTGTTTGTGACCCAAATGGGTCAACATGGTACATATAATTTTAGAGATATAAATAAATTTTTATAAAGAAAAAAATTATATTTAAAAAGTATTTTTTTTTACAATTTATAAATGAATTTCTAACTGCGTTATATAAATAAATGTAAAGAAATAATTCCTACTCGTAAATTCTCAAGTCGTCAATTGATAAAAAAGACAAAAATATGTGAGCTTCAAGTATTTCATTTGTTTGCATTTGACGGGTTAAAAGTGGACAGGGTTGATCCAAACAATGCCGGGGGCTGTGTGCTTCAGTACAAAACATCCGACGGACCACGCCTCTGGCACACCCCTGCGCAAAATAAATTATAACCTGTCACTGGTTGAATAATTATTATGTAATCAATGAAAGGTTGCGATTCAGGATTTTAATAATGTTCATAAAAGGAGGCAGGAGGCGTTTCTTTGTTATGAAAGTTGTTATAATTATGAGAAGATTTATATTAAATGAATATTTAATAAACTATATAAAATAAAACTAAAACTTTGTTAACAACATATAATCACAATTTGACAAACCAATAATTAAAATAACAACGTTTACAACGTTTTGATTGTGAACAAATACTTGTTTACAAATCAGAATTATCTCCAATTAGGAGTTTTTTAATTTATTTTTTGTCAATTCAACCAAGATGAGGAAGAATTTAAAACTGAGAAATATTTGCAATGAAATTATTAATAACCAAGGGAATTTAAATAAAAGCACTATTTTAAATATTTTCCATATTCCTAGAAATATTAATAATACTCCCCCATCCCCTCTCACTTATATTTACCCAATCCTTATCCTTATGCCTTTTCCACATTTATATGAGGAGATGCATGAATGTGGTAAAAGCATTTGTGTGCAAAGACAGAGAGGTGTGACGTTCTATTCTCTCTGCCAACCACCGCAGTGAAACGGCGTGATGGTGAGTTAATTAGTTATTATTTATTGATTTCGTGAATTATTATGATGATTTCAATATGAAAACAAAAAAAAATGAGACTTTAATTACAGAAAGTGGTATTATACGATGTTGATATACAGTAAATCCTCGATATAACGGACCTCTATTTAACGAACTTCGGATATAATGGACAAAAATGTAAGTAAATGAAAATGACATAATTTTTTGGAGTATGAAGAGAGTAATGAAGAAAAAGTAAAACTGTCCAAAATTAAGTTATCAGTGGTATGATCACATCTCGACAATCTAATAACATTTATTGACTATTCGTCGGATAACGAAATTCAACTTTATAATACGAATTTTCGTAATTTTTGAGAGTTGGTAATAAAAAAAGAGCGAATTTCCTAAGTGCCAAAAACACTTGATTCCTTTTTCGAAGCTGGATTACCGAAAGCAAACGCGTTGATATCAAACAGCTAAGTCATTCCACAACGAGTGTCCGAAGGCAATAAAAAGGAATTTGTTCTAGTTATATATTATTTATTTATATATAAATAGCCGAGCGTGCTGACCATTACACTACAGAGGCGGACGAACGGCTACCATTCTGGAGGTCCCGGGTTCGGTTCCCAGGGGTGTCAAATAAATAAAAGTGATTTTTTCACTCTAATATTTATTCAATATTACCCTGGACTGGTACCTGAAGCGGAGGACTGATCACCTTTCCTTCATGTGTAAACGATCAAGATAACACTGCGTTTATATGACTCAGTGCCCTATGCGCCATTGGGGTGCGGATAAGGGTTTATTATTTATTATTTATTATATACAAATACAGTGTACATATTAAAAAAAAAAAGATTTATTTTAAACCTGTTTTTATATTACGGACTTTCGGCTTTGACGGACACCGTGTCCCCCATAATTAGTGCGTTATATCGAGACATTACTGTACTTGCAACTCAGCTTTCTTTTGGAACCCTCCCGCATTGACCACAGGCGTTTAAAAACAGCACGACCCTTATCGGCACATTAACGCCGTTAGCTGCGTCCTAACGGCCGTTAGCCGTTACTGACGCTGTGCTATATTAAAAATGGACAGCCATAAAAAGTTCAAACAACATAGTCAACGATGAAAGATAAATAAGAAAACTAAAGGTCTGTATACAAACGCGGATATAATGATTTTAACGCACGCGTTAAAATCGTGAATTATGATTATGAGGCATCGTGTCCGTTGGAATAATCGTAAATATGTCAGTTATGCTGGCAATAAATTTTAATTAGAAATGTAAGATTTCACCAATTTGATTGATCATTACTATTACAGAAGAAACGGTGATTTAGTATCAAAGATATGACAGTTTAATGTTTATTGAGATATTCCTTTATTCCCTCACGTGTTTTTTTTAAAATTTTGATTGTTGTTTTTAACGCCAACACTCGATTTATTATATGTATTTATAAATAAAATAAAAGGAAATGTCGACTCACTGACTCGTCAACGCACAGCCTAAATTTGACCTATAAACGCGACATTTCAAGCGAGTATGTTAATTTTATGTTGTAAACACCCATTAAGGGTATACTTTCAAAAATGTTAAGTCAGTATGTGACCGGCTGCGCGAGAAGCCACACGTGTTGTTCATGCACATTTTTTTTAGAATTTATATTAAAGAAAATATATAATTTTTTCACAATTTACCTTAAATTTTTTGCAAAATCACATATTTATTTCGATAAAAAAATGTTTAAAACAAAAACAAGTACTTAAATGTTACCTTGATTTATAATCAAATAACTACTCACATATGAAAGGAGCTCAACGACATTGCACATGTATATTTAAAAAAAAATTCTACATACTTATATATGTTCAATAATGGGCACAATGGTGAATATTACACAAGTGTATAAAGTGATTACTTAAGCCAGCCGAATGCCAGATTGTTAGCCCTGGGATGATCATAAATCCGTCTTCTTTCTTGTCGTTTTATCTCCAGTTGAGAAACCTACGTTTAATAATCATTAATTTAGACTTAGGTACACACACGGTGTTTAAAAATGATGCAGAGTGCATTGAAATACGTGTTACGATTGATTTTAAGAAATAGTGGTATTTACTAACTTAATAGGTTTGAAAATACAATATTTATGATATAAAAAGTGTAAAGTAACCTTTAGTGATAGAAATACACGGGAGCGTTGTCCAAACGAACCTTATAAATCATACAACTCCCTAGAAATGGCTTTGGGAAACGTTGAAATGCGCTCGGCAGATCTAAACTGCTAGTCAATAAAGGAAAAATATGGCCATTTTGGTGTTATATTTCACTATTGAAATGTAAATATTATTCTCGTATCCCCCATTCACTTAACGCCGACAGATTTTTGATAGCTATTTTCAAACGATTTACAATATTTCTTGAATGTTTTTCGCAGATACTTTGTGGCACATTTTATAAACTTTGTAAATTAAAACAACTTTGTTTTGACCACTTTTTATCGGTACACTTTTTCCAACCGGTGTCGACAAGAACCTTGTCATCCTCAGGGTTGATGTAATAATTCTTAAACATTGATATACTCATAGTTAGGTTATAGTTAATTACCCTTCCCTTACGATACCTAAAACTTCCACGCACTCCGTTCACCATATGAAAATGTGATTTTAAAAAATTTGAAAATATTGCTTTAAAATAAATATTGCTTTTATTGAGCACTGCGCAGCAAATACGTCAAGAACATTTTTTTCAATAAAAAGTGGTTAAAACAAAGTTGTTTTATTTTATATAGTTACAATATATTTAAAAATAATTTTTACATTATGTTTTAGTTGGTAGATGCCATCATTTAGTAATACTTGATTTAAAAATGGATAGATCACAAAGTAACTGATGAATTAATTAGTGAAAATAGTATAATTGGGTTTTTGATTGCTTCGATTCAAAATTGGGAAAATTTAATTTTCTTTTAATTGTTGCGGTGGAAAAACTAAATGCACTTATATTGTACAATATATCAACGTTTGTAATTTTATTTTAAGGCATGTAAAATAATAAAATACATAAAAATATTATCAGTACGTTTTCAAACACAAAAACATGATATTTTGTAACATTGGTTTTTTAAGATTTATTTTTTTTGTAAAGTACAAAACTGATATTTAAAAAAAATAATAAATACTTGTTATAAACCACTAGCGTTTTATTTCTTACACACGGCTTGTTTCAAAAACTGAAATATGCTTACATTTACAGGCGAAAATTAAAATTTGTTTTAATTTTCACCTGTAGATCAAAACATCTGTCAGTTTTCGAAGCTAGTCGTGTTTAAGAAATAAAACTCATTAAGTGGCTTATTACAAGTGTTTTTTTTTATTCAATAATCAACATGGCATTCCACAAAATTAATGCCGAATCAACAAATAATATGATATTTATTTATATTAATACCTCATCAGATCAAGAAACTCAATATACAATCCAGACAAGATTATGGAAAAGTACGGTATTTCTCAATATCATTTTTACACAAATACATTGTTTTTTTTAAAATTAAACACTTGTACAATACTGCTTAATAAGTTTTATTTTATTACACACGACTTGTTTCGAAAACTACAGATTTGTTCATCTACAGGTGAAAAGTAAAATAATCAACGTATGATTCCACAAAGTTATTTTTTAAAAATATTTCTGAGCTTTTTGAATGTTATTTCGTATCATACTGAATATTATACTCATCATTTACATGGTTCGTAAGGAGCTACTCGTAGAGCTTTTGCCATCCTACTAACTGTCCTTAGTGGTGTTTATAACCGACAGTTATACGTCCGAGTTAGTTATTAATAGCTCCATCCAAGATGAGACGTCTACACTAGAAGGTTTCATACCTCGCCTCCGTGTCTTGTAGCTCCAGGGCGGCAGATTTAGTGGTGCCGCCCAGACCATCCGTCTTCGCGCCCAACCGACTTACAACTTTTGCCTCCCAACCTTCGACCCCATTTTTCATTCAGAATGGCGGGAAGAATAAGGGCATTCTAGGGTCAAACAATTTTTGTATATATATATAATTTTTTATTTATTTTTATTTCTTTATATATGTGCATAATTACAAATTACAATAGTGTGCCCTCACTGAGTTTACCGTTTTTAAAATTTTAAATTTAACACTATTTACTTATAAAATTAGGTATACGAAAGAAAATTGTGTAAGACCTGCAATCAAGTACGACATGACCTAATGATGTGATCTATTTCAAAACCACCCACGTCCATTATACATTTATGAATAGCTCATTTGTATTTAGTTTCTCTTTTCAATGACTTTATGGCTAAAGTCTTTAAGACTTTTAAATGACCCTTCAATGGATTTATAATATTTTTAAGGTTGTACAACTTTATTGCAATCAATGTTTTATAATGTATATATAGTCCGCAAGGATACTTGAAAACAAGGCTTTTATTTAAATTTAAAATAACATTTAATTAAATCGGACCTTTTTTGTGTTTTTAATATTATTTTATATTAGGATGATTTTTAAAAAAAATGTAAATTATAATTCACGAGGCCTATGAAATTGGTTGTTTGTAAAGACTGAGTGGTGTGGCGTTCTACTCCCTCTGCCTACCCGTGCGGGAAAGTAGTGTGATGGTTGATTGGGAAGTATTTAAATCGACTCGTTAAGTTTATTAAATTTATAATTTATTATTAAAAAAAAACATATATACCATCGAGAATTTTTTTTATTTATAAATATTTTATTGTTTTTTTGTTTGATTTTATTGCTTGTATAAATTAAATTATTTTAAATTATTTGAACTCCTTGACAATGTCATTAATTGATTCGATCCATCCTTCTTTCTGAACCAAATTCTAGAATTGCGGTCACAATTTCAAAAATGATAAAGTTATACGCATTTATACTACGATTTATTTTTTAATTGTTATTATTTTTTTGTAAATAAAAATAGGACTTGACACTGGTAGAAACATCCTCTTATTGGGTAGCTGACCAATATACATTAAAAAAAATGAAGTAGTGGTATTTAGTGTTATTTTTAGTTGTATATTTTTCAACCTTACTGAATTTTCAAGCAAAATTTATAGTTATTGTACCTAAGTTGAATGTACCATATGTAGTATAAGTATAAGAAATGCCTTACCAGGGTAGCAGGCATTTGAAGAGGTGAAGCCGCCTATAGTTACCGGGGTAAAGATCTCTCTCAAGAGATTAATAAAGACGTTTAAACCTCTCTCCCGCTGAGTTATGATGGCTCCGTTAGTTACACGAGGAGATAATTCCCAGTGAAATATGGACCTCCGAGAGGCCAGCGAATTGAGGCGTTAAACGAATTTATTAAGGCCTTATCAATGATTTGAGATGCAGAACAAATTCGCTTTCTCCCTCGCTAGTTCTAAAAGTTAAAAGTCAAGATGTAGGAACAGAAGCTAATAAATTATTATACTTGAAAAAATAGATATGCATGGATTGAAAAATTAATTTATTCAATGTTACCCTGGACTGGTACCTGAAGCCGAGGGCTGATCACCTTTCATTCGCGTATTAACGATCAAGATAACTCTGCGTTTATATGATGCAGTGCCCTATGCACCATCGGCTGTGGTTTGAAGAAGAAGAAGAAATATTGATTTCGTGATAGCATTTCGTGATATGATAATACCATTAAGGCGTCTTATTTAAATACTATTTTTTTAAATTAGTCTTTGCTTGGTAAATACCACTATTTCATAATATCACATTTGACACGTGTTTCATTCATTTTCAGAAAATTAAAAATGGATAGATATAACCACAAGTGACTGCCTAACCGATTAATGAAATCTATCGTTCTTGAAATCTGTGGTATTATATTTATATTCCTCTCCTTCTATTTCTTACCCTTATCTGCACCCCAAGATGCTCAAGGTACCGCTTCGCAAAAAAGTAGTTTTATCTCAAACGTTTATAATGTGAAAATAGAGAAAAATCTAAGAAAAAAATCCAAAACAAGAAAATTAAACGTGATACGACCTATTTCAGATCTAGCTACTTCCATTATCCATTTGCGATTAGCACTTTTATATTTAATTTCTATATTTAATGCCTTTATGGACAGTGGAAGCAGGTTGTATAACTTTATTCATAGTAATAAAATAAAGGTTCCTTTGACCAAACAGGTAAAGAATTTGTTTGATGTATTTCTGTATTTTAGATATTGTAATTTTCTGTATGTTACCATAAAGTATATTAGTTGTGATCTGTGTGCTGTGGGGTGTTATCTTGTGTTATGTGAGAGTAATTCTTAAATGCACATGTAAGGATAGTTTAAGCGTATTGTATTTTAGCACATATTGTAGAAAGTTGTAGTATAGCAGTATTAAAATAAATAAATATTTAAAAATATATAAAAAAGACTATTATAACATTAATAATAATAATAATAAATCCCTTACAGCACCCCAATGGTGCATAGGGCACTGCTTCATATAAACGCAGTGTTATCTCGATCGATTACACATGAAGGAAAGGTGATCAGCCCCCTACTTCAGGTACCAGTCCAGTGTAATATTGAATAAATATTAGAGTGAAAAAATCACTTATATTTATTAAACCTCCCTGGGAATCGAACCCGGGACCTCCAGAACGGTAGCCGAGCATGCTGACCATTACACTACGGAGGCGGACATCGCCTAAAATATTATTATGATCGTATAAAATATTAAACCATGAATGTAAGTCCCTCTCCAAGCACAAGAGCTCAGTCTCTTTTTTGGAGAGGGACAGCGAATCTAATACTAAAAGTTTGCCATTGTATAAATATTTAGAAAATGTATTATGCTGCACTTAAAAATGTAACTATATTAAATAAATAAAGAAATAAAGAAAAAAGGGGAAAAGGACAGAAAACTGTCAGTATGATGGTAGACGAAGTAATTTTTTGCCATTGTGCAAAAACAAAGTACATACACAAGCGAACAGGTTTATGTAATTCCTACGAGTGACATATTGCAGGGAGTCACTACATGTACAACCCTTGTCGCCCCATAGACCTTTAGTGACGCACTAATTGCTTTACCGTGTTAATTGTATGGCTAGGGTGATAGGCACTGCCAGCTCTAAGGGACGCAAAGCTAAGTGGTTTTGGAAACGCGCTGGCTTTTTAAATCTACGACACGCAGAGACCAATTGACATGGCTTGCAAAGGGTTAGTTACGGAGAAGAGATTTCGAAAAAAAAACAATTATTATTTTTTAATTAAGTTGAGGAACACGCAGACATGCGAAGTCAATTTAAGTAAAGCACTTGGATGAGTCGAATTCATTTTTTTATTTTTTTTAAAATAATTTACAGGTATTTATTTATTTATTTTAAAATGTACGCAAACCATTATGAAAATATCAAATGATCCTACTGATAAATAAATGGTTGATAATATATTTATTTTTGAAAATATTTAAAAAAAAAGTTCTTTAATATTTTTCGCAGATACTTTGTGGCACATTTTACAAACTTTATAAAATAACTTTGAAAACAACTTTTTTATTAGTAAATTTTATCTTCAACCGGTTTCGACAAGAATTTTGTCACCATCAGGGTTAAACATGTACCTTGACCATAACCCTGATGATGACAAGGTTCTTGTCAAAACCGGTTGGAACGAAAATCAACCAATAAAAAAGTGGTTAAAAACTAACTTTTCTTATTTTATGAAATTTTGTAAAAAATATCAACTGAAAAATTGATTAAGTAAAATTTTTGGTAAAGAAAAAGGCAATTCAGATGTTCTTTAAAAAATGGGAAAAATAATATTTACCTTATGAAATTATAGGAATAATAATTAGTGGTTATATAAAAAATATTATCACACGCTTATAAAATACTTTAATTTGTTTTAAACATGTTACCTAATTATTTTTATTGACCGTGGCACATGTTTCAGTAGCACTCAACAGCCTCGGGTAATTTATCGACTCTTCTAAGTCTTGCCAAGTTTTCATCAGTCTTCTTCTGCTTCTTTTTCCAACTTAATTCGATTCATAAATTTATTTAACCGTTCATTCTTCACTCGTTCGCTCCATGTGCCCAAACTATCTCAACACGCATTTCTTAATTTTATAACCTATGGTTTCATACGACAATATTATTGTCACTGTGTTTTCTCAGAGGAAGCCATATCAATAAACATCAATAAAAAAGGTCTGATGAAGTTTTACAGTGGCAAATAATTGAATTAAAGCATGATCAAATAATGCGGCGTTCCCATCACGTCAAATTGCTACAAGCATTCAACTGTCAGGAGTAACATGAAATATCGCCACTTCAAACATCCCGTTGACCGGTAGTTGACTCATTTAAATAATGAATATAAATAATATTACAGCACCCCATTTCCAACGTCGCTTCTATCCCCCCAACTGATATACGATGACAGCCAAATTGATGACCAGAATTAGTTAGTCGGAAATGTTATAACGCGATAAACATACGTTCTAAATCTCCTTCCCACGTGTAGCGTCACGTTCGGAATTCACACTCGCGGCCGTAACTCAAATTAAGAATATCTCGAGACATTAAAGTTCGGGTATTAATCAGCAGATGGCGTCAGTGGGCGTCGAGCTAAAGGAAGCGTTCAACTATTCAACCGGTAATCAATTTTGACCTTTTTAGAAGAGTCGATAATTACGCGAGGCTATCGATAGCTGCCGAAACATGTGCCACGGCCAGTAAAAATAATTAGGTAACATGGAGAATATCGTAAATTTAGCATTAAATTAAAGCGTTTTATAAGCGAGTGATAATTATCTTTTAAATAGCAACTAATTTTTTTGTAATTTTATGTATGGGCAAAATTAAACAAAAACATTAAAAATTATAAATAATGAAAAAAAGAACAGGTTTACCAATGTTTCGATAGGATCGATAAATAAGCATCAATTTTATAGCGATTTAAAGCATTTTGTTAATATTGGTATAAAAAAAATATTCCTAATTAGGGTTTTATATATTTATTAAAAATAATCAAATATGGAGTTAGTTGGTTTATAACAAAAAAATTATATCAAATCTAAAATGCGTTCTTTCAGATGGATGTGCGGGAAAACAGTCCATGATAAATGTTTGAATAGAGATGTAAGGACAGAATGCAAGGCTGAGATAAGCATTATCGATAAAATTAAGGTGTTGAGATGGTTTGGGCATGTGAATCGAATGAATGAAGAAAAAAAATAATAAAAAAAACTAATGAGGCTAATGTGGTTGGTACTAAGAACACTTGGTATGAAAAAGTATTTAAAATAATTAATAGTAGTCAGGTAAGAGGTCAAAATAATCGGCGGGTATGTATGAGGAGATACATGAATGTGGAATGGGCGAAGCTTGTTCACAAAGTCAGAGTGGTCTGGCGTTCTAACCATATTTGTTTATCAGTTCATGTTAGGTTAGTTTTTTAATGTTTGAAAATCTATGATTATATGAAAATCTATATTCGTGTTTCACTTCAAAAATAATTTTAAAAAGTGTTATGTTATTATGAATACCTGTAACCGGCGTGGGTTACGTGCGATGACTCTCAAAAATGTACACGCCTGGCCTTCTTCGGAATCTCCCAACTATGCCACCGTTGTAAGGGGTGACGTTCCAGACGGCCCCGCCGTACCGAGTTACCGAGTAAGCTGGATACGGACGGAGGTGAATGGATGTATGAGCCGGGAAGAGCGGGCACTGAACCGACAAGTCAACCTCAATAGCCCTGATAAGGGCTTTCCGAAACTGGTCCGTGAATCGGTATAATGAGGCGAAGCGGTCCAGGCTGGCGGCGCGGCGAGTCGTCCAAGGAGCGGGAGCGGAGAAATGAAACACAGGTTTCAACAGTCACACCAGAACTGGTTTATTATCAAAAAATGCGCCCTCTATATACCCGGCCGTGATCGCGTACCGCCCGACAGTGGGAAAGTACAGCCAATCAGCGGCCGGGGGAGAGAGACAGCCATATCTCTGTCTCTCTCTAATGGGCACCGGACGGGCTACACTTTCATACCGTACCGGTGCCGTTCCAACAATTCGTTATTACATTACAATTTACAATTTACAAGTTTATTTTATCAGTAATCTATATCAGTAATCTATTTATACTACTTAACATCTAGGCGCATTTATGTATTAACATTGTCTTATTCTTTCTTATATCTAATACATTCTGTAAATATATGAGAAATCGGTAGAATCCATAGAGGCCCTTCTTCGGGTCGCATTCCGACGGGCGACCGTTTCGCTCGCCGCCAGGCGCCTGGAATTCTTTTTCAGGGCCGCCGTACGGGGTGTGCGATCCGTCCGTAACACTCCCCCCGTGCAGCTAGTCTGCACCTGAATTCTCGGGGACGGGTCGCGCGCCTTCTCTTCTTATTACCGCGATCTTTGCGGCCGGCCTGGTGTAGACCCCCCTAGGGGTCTTTACCTCCACGACTCGTACTTGGCCGTCTGCTGCTTGGTCGGCTCGGGTCACTATTCCCCGCGGCCAACAGTTCCTCGGCAGGTTCGGGTCGACAATTACGACCATGTCGTCCTTCTGGATCGGAGGCGCGGGATCGCGCCATTTCTTCCGTTGGGCCAACGTTGGGAGATATTCCCGCAGCCAGCGCCGCCAGAACATATCCGCGGATCTCTGGGCGATCCGCCACTGTTTGCGAAGGCAGGCTCCTTCGTCGTCTTCGTCGTAATGCGCCAGCGTGGGGTGCGCATTAGCGGTTCCGATGAGCAGGTGGTTCGGGGTGAGGGGTATAGCTTCCTCGGGCTGCAGAGTCACCTAACGAGCCTCTCCCATGCCCCACCCATGTGTGGGGAAGATGGCGGTATGTATTCCCATCTTATGTTCCGAATTGTCAGCTCCGCCAACAATTTTCCATCCTTCCGTAGTTCCGTCACGGCGTCGCGCATCTCTTTGTCGGCGCCGTGGAAATTGGTCCCGTTGTCGGAGTACAGGGCGATGGGGCACCCTCTCCGGGAAATCATCCGCCTCACTGCCATTATCGTGGAGTCCGCTTGCAGTGAGGACGCGAGTTCTAGGTGGATGGCGCGTGTAACCATACACGTAAAAAGAACGCCATAACGTTTTTCCCGTCTTCGGCCGACAGTCACGGCTATCGGCCCGAAGAAATCTACTCCGCAGTGCGCAAAGGGCGGTGCGCCGTACGCAAGCCGGGATGCGGGCAACTGTCCCATCAGTGGGATCCTTGGTCTGCTCCGAGCTGTCTCACATGTCTGACATTCCCGTGATATTTTCTTAGCGGCGTCCCTCAGCCGCAGGATATGATACTTCGTTCGTAGGTCTGCTACAGTTCTTTCTGTTCCTGGATGTCCACCTTTCTTGTGGACATGTTCAATCAATAGCCGCACATATCGGCATGCTCCGTCGAGGACGGGTGGGGCAGTGAGGCCTGCCGCGAATTCGGACGCGGCCTTAAGGCGTGTACCCATTCGTATTATTCCATTGCTGTCCAAGTACGGCGTCGCGGCGTACAGACGGCTTCCGGGCGGGCTTCCCTTTCCCTCCCGCAGCATTTGCAGCTCGTCTTGAAATGAGCTTTCTTGTGACCTCCTAATCCACATGTTTTCAGCGTCCTGCATCTCCGCGGCGCGCAACTCAAACCCCCCTCCGGGTTGTCCTGTGACCGAGTGCCGCCGGCATCTGGAGATGAATCGTAGTACCCAGGCGGTCGTGCGCACCAGCCGGGTCCAGGAGGAGAACCGCTCCACCTGCGGGAGGGCCTCCTCGTTCCTTGTGTGTCCGACAAACTGTCGAACCGGTTTTTCTTCGAGCGCTTCTGCGCTTGGTCTCGTTCGCCCAACTTTCTCTGTGGGCCATTCTGTCTCTTCCTCCCTCAAGAAACGCGGGCCCCCAAACCACAGTCCGTCTCTTGAGAGGTCAGGGGTCCCCTTGTCGCGGGTTCCAATGTCCGCCGGGTTTTCCTTTGTGGGGACCCATTTCCATTCTTCACGCGTGGTCAACTCATCGATCTCTCCCAATCGATTGGCCACGAACGTTGCATATTTCAAAGGATCATTGCGTATCCAACACAGCACCGTGCTGGAGTCCGTCCAGTAGATCGTTCTTACTATCCTCGCCTGACTCTCCCTTTTGATGGTGGCAGCCATCCGTGCCGCCATCAGTGCCGCCTGTAGCTCTAGGCGCGGTATGGAGAGCGGCTTCAGGGGGGCCACTTTCGATTTGGCCATCACGAACGCCGCGTCGCCGGCGTTCACAAAGTAGGCTATCGCACAACAAGCCTGTTCAGATGCGTCGCAGAAGATGTGCAGCGTCACGAGTCGCCCTTTAGACTGTAGCACACATCTTGGTATTCTGCATTCGTTGTTCTCCATCAGCCGGCGCCACTCTGACCATCTCTCAGAGTGCTCCGGCAACAGCGTCTCATCCCAGCCCGTCTTTGATCGCCAGACGGCCTGTAGGATAATTTTTGACCGCACGGTGAGGCACGTAATAAAGCCGACCGGGTCAAAAATACTCATCGTCGCGCTCAGCATTTGGCGCTTGGTGGGGTTCTCGGGGATCGAGGCCATCTCGGTCCCATATTCGAAGAGAAACGTGTCGCTCCTGGGGTTCCACATTAAACCCAGGACTCTTTCCGTTGTATTTGCTTCTCCTATTCTGATGGCATTTTCCGCCTTTTCCTTTTCCGCAATGCCTTTCAGGACTCCTGGCTTATTAGACGCCCACCTCGTGAGCTCAAAGCCTCCCCTTAGGAGCACCTGCCTCAGGCCATGTATGAGGGATGCGGCCGCTTCTTCGCTGTCGGTCGCATCCAAATAGTCATCCATATACATTCGTCCTTGTATGGCCGCCGCGGCGGCCGGAAATTCGTGTGCGTACGTTTGGGCGACCTTGTCGCGGACAAACTGGGCACTACTGGGCGAGCATTTCGCGCCGAACATCATCGATGTCAACATGTACGTTTCGGGTTCATCCCGGCTATTCGTTCGCCACAGGAACCTTTGCGATGGCTGGTCAGCTTCATTGATCCTAATTCGCAGAAACATCTCCTTGATGTCTGCGGCTACCGCCACGGCCCCTTCCCTGAATCGAAGGAGGTTCCCCAACAGCGAGGACAGGAGGTCTGGTCCTGTCAGTAAGTGGTCATTCAATGACGTCCCCCGGTGCTGGGCGGCAGCGTCAAATACCACTCTTATCTTACCCGGCTTGTTCGGGTTACTCACAGCGAAGTGAGGTAAATACCACTCCCTCGGGTGGTGCACATTCTCTTCTGCGGGGTCGAGCTTCACAGCATATCCTTTTCCAATATATTCACTTATCTTGGCCTTGTAAGCCGCTGCCAATGCCGCGTCACGTCCTAGCTTCCTTTCTAGAGAGTGAAGCCTGTTCAAGGCTGCCTGGCGATTGCACGGCAGTACGTCTCCGTCCCGAGCCCATAATAGCCCGGTCTCCCATTGGCCTGACGGGAGCTGTCTTGTAGTATTCTTCAAGAGTTCCAATGCGCGCTTATCGGTTGCGCGATTCCTTTCGGCGGTGGAGACGCCCAATGACTCCACGGCGAAGTTTCTCTTCAATAGCTCGTCCAACCCTTGCTCGACCCGGTTGTTTGGCAGATTGAAGTTGGGGTGTACGGTACCCCCGTACGTTACTGGCCCCAGTGTGGTCACTATGGTCAGCTGACCATCCTCCCGAAGCACTGGAGTGTCGATCGGGAACATGAGAGACGCGTTATCGAGGCCGATCAGCATCTGCGGTCTGATGACGCGAGCTCCAGTCCGCGCGGGCGCGCCACTTTTGTGTACAAGGTCCAAGTCCTTGATGGTCCTCGCCCCGATCTCGAATTCCCCGTTGTGATCACTTATCAAGGTCACCGTTACACGCTGCGACCTGTGTGTGTTGCTTTGTCCAGTCGCACCTTTTATCGTCAGATTCCTTGCTATCCCCGTAGCACCTATCGCGCGGGCGACACCCTCCTCGAGGAGGGTCACAGACGCAGCCTCGTCCAACAAGGCGAACACTTTTGCGGTCCCCCGCGGTCCCTTCAAAGTAACCGGCAGCACTTTGAATGTGACCGGGACCTCACAGTCATTTGTCCACAGCACCTGCGCATTGTCCACAACTTCCTCACTTTTCACGGCTTCCGCGGCACCATCCGTGCGGTAGTGCAGGATTCTATTGTGGTGTCTCCGGCAGATTTCACACTTTCTTGCTTCACACTCGGGCACCCTGTGCCCTGATTCCAAACACTGGAAACACAGTTTGGACAGCCGCACAAATTCCCAGCGGTCGTCCACGGTCTTCTTCTCGAACCGTTTGCATCGGCGTAAGTTATGCCCGCTGGCCTTACAAAATACGCATTCCTTGTCACTCGTCGTGTCGCGCGTCGCAAACACGTGACTCCTTGGCTCGACGCGTCGAGCGTTCTCGCGGCGGGCGGGCTCGGCGCACTTGTCGCGCTGACCCGCGCGCTCCTTGTCTCTGTTCCTCGCCACCATTCTGAACAGACCTCCGTGGCGCGTGATGCCGGCGGTGATCTCGTCAAGCCAAGCGGCGAGATCGTAGATACTGCTCCTCGTCTCGCGGCGGCGATCGCGGAACCAATCCCACCGGAGTTGCGTCGGCATCTTGGCAACCATCTCCGCTAGCAGCTGCGGGTTGTCGAGATAGCAAGCGTCCATCCCGTCCACGGTGGTGATGACGTTGCGTATCGAAACCGCAAAATCCACGACTGCTTCATCCGCGGGGTGGTCGGCGAGACTCGGCATCCTCCGGGCGTCTTCCAGTATCTGCGCGATGATGAGTGTCGGGCTGCCGAAGGCGTCCTCCAGCGTCCGCAATATTTCCGACACGTTGCGCGGATACAGTAGCAGGCCTGCTACCATGTGACGCGCACGCCCTTCCAGTGCGCGCGCCAATCTTCCGATGTTGTCAGCGTCCCCTATCCCCCATCTCTCAGTAGATTGGAGATATGCCGCGTTGAAGCGGCGCCATTCCCTCGGGTCTCCGCTGAACTTGGGCAACTCCGGCGGCTGCCCCGACCATCGAAAGTAGTCCCCGCCTCGGGGTGAGGGCTCCGCGTAGATTGCTCTTCCATCATCTCTGCGGTGCCGTTCGTCCGGTCGAGCTCCGTCGACCCATTCGCGTACCGGGTAGCGATCGCGTTCGTCCGGTGCGCGCCAACGCAAGCCAGAGGTTTCCATACGCCTCGGCTCCGCGTTGCCAGTAGGCGCCGGGCCATGTCCCCCGGGCGCTTCTCCTCTGTGGCCGGTCAGTTCGTCCCGCGATTCCCCAGCGAATCGCGTAGGTTCCGGATCCAACACCGGAACCGGTAGAGCTGCGGCCGATGTCCTGAATCCCGTTCTGGGCTGATTGGCGGCGTCGTCCTGCCGCGTTCGTAGGTGGGTGGATTGTTCGACACCCGCGATAACCTCCCCCCCTGGGGAGCTTACGTTAGCTGCTGTGCACTTCGACAACAGCTCACGGAGTTGCTGGAACTGCCTCTCGTTGCTGGCGGCTAGCTCCGCCATCTGGCGGCGCAAGTCGCTACTCGTATCAGTCCGGACTGAACTGACAGAGTCCCGATCCTCCTCACGGCGCTGCTCTTCGGGCTCCATGGCGACGTTGCGTCCCGACCTCAGGGATGCAGGCATCGTAGCTGGAGACTGCGTTGAAGGATCCGGCTCGAAGGACCAAAATGTAACCGGCGTGGGTTACGTGCGATGACTCTCAAAAATGTACACGCCTGGCCTTCTTCGGAATCTCCCAACTATGCCACCGTTGTAAGGGGTGACGTTCCAGACGGCCCCGCCGTACCGAGTTACCGAGTAAGCTGGATACGGACGGAGGTGAATGGATGTATGAGCCGGGAAGAGCGGGCACTGAACCGACAAGTCAACCTCAATAGCCCTGATAAGGGCTTTCCGAAACTGGTCCGTGAATCGGTATAATGAGGCGAAGCGGTCCAGGCTGGCGGCGCGGCGAGTCGTCCAAGGAGCGGGAGCGGAGAAATGAAACACAGGTTTCAACAGTCACACCAGAACTGGTTTATTATCAAAAAATGCGCCCTCTATATACCCGGCCGTGATCGCGTACCGCCCGACAGTGGGAAAGTACAGCCAATCAGCGGCCGGGGGAGAGAGACAGCCATATCTCTGTCTCTCTCTAATGGGCACCGGACGGGCTACACTTTCATACCGTACCGGTGCCGTTCCAACAATTCGTTATTACATTACAATTTACAATTTACAAGTTTATTTTATCAGTAATCTATATCAGTAATCTATTTATACTACTTAACATCTAGGCGCATTTATGTATTAACATTGTCTTATTCTTTCTTATATCTAATACATTCTGTAAATATATGAGAAATCGGTAGAATCCATAGAGGCCCTTCTTCGGGTCGCATTCCGACGGGCGACCGTTTCGCTCGCCGCCAGGCGCCTGGAATTCTTTTTCAGGGCCGCCGTACGGGGTGTGCGATCCGTCCGTAACAAATACCATTTAAAATACCATAACCATTTTCGGTCGTAGGTAATAATTATTCAATTTCCATTACAATTTAAAACGAAACAAACAATACAATAAATGTTACTTTTAGCTTCAGGATTTTTTTTATATGGAATGCCAACCATGATCTCACTATCATTAAATACGTACGTTATCAGACAGATATATCTTTTAATTATCCTGTTGAAAATCGTTGAAATATACGATGAGAACGACCTTTGGCGGTTGCACTGAGATTATTTTTTTTCGAAATGATATATCGTCAAAATTGCAGATTAGGGAGTTGATATCACGGGGAAGCCTTTAGAAATCATGATTTATGTATCTGTGGGTGTAGTTTAGTTTGCACATTTTATCACATTTACACATTACACGAACCTTCATAAATAACTCATTCAAGTTGTCACTCTTAATTTGTTATTGAGACTTATAGACTTATTTTAAAGTCACTCATAAAGCTGCAGTTGGTGGTCATGAAATACGTTCACATAAATTTTAGCAATTCGATCGACTACCATAAATATTATGCTTAGATTATGTACCTAAAATGTGGTATGCACACTAATTCTCTTACGCTTTTTCCTTCGTTTTTTTCACTCATAAAGCTCCAGTCGGTGGTCAGGAAATACGTTCATATATATTTTAGTAATTCGATCTACTACCACGAACATTCTGTTCAGATTTTGTGCCTAAATATGGTATACATACTTACATATGTTCTTACACTTTTTATTTCTCATTGTTTTCTTTTGTCTCTTCTCATAGATGTTGGCGATCACCATGACGAAGATCTCAGTGCTTTTCCGAAGATCTTCTGGTTTTCTCCGACTCTGATACAAAATGATATTGAGCACCAAAATCAAGTAGAGTTTTCTAAGGTGGTACGGACAAGTGGAGCGAATGGATAGCGAGAGAATGACCAAGAAAATATATGTGGCGAAAATGAGCGGGAAAACAGAACGAGAATGACCGAAAAAGACTTGGCACGACCAGATCAATCAAAAACTAAAATCTGGTGGTGTCAAAAGTCTGCGTAATCCGAAATCATGTATGACTTGATGTTTGAATGTGAAGGAAGCAAGGAGTGTACGTCGGGAAAGAATAGTGTGGCGTTCCATCCTTTCTGCCTACCGCCATCTCCATATGCCAGCAGTGTGTCAGTATTAGTAAAATATTTGATACATTTCTGATGGGGTGGAGTCTACTCTCCATTTTCCATAAAATATTAAGATAGTTGTACATTTTTCTTTTTATAATAATAAAAATGAATGATTCGAAAAAATAATCTTACATCTTTTTAAGTTGACACATATTTAGAACCTTGTATCTGCAGTTTATATCATATATGTATACACATGGTATGGTACTTTTGGTCTGTAGAAATACATTTTTTGAAAATAAAACCGCTATCTAGGTAGGTAATAACCTATTAAATAATAAGTCTGGAATGAAAAAAAAATATAAATAAGGCATTTTCTAAGAAAAATTCTACAAAACAACTGTTGATCGAAACTACGTAATCGTCATTTATGATTAAAAGCTACGAAGCTTTCAGTTTATAATTAGAAGGATCGGAATAATGACAGGATGTTTGTGAAAGAATAACAAAACATCTCTCAAATGCCTTCCCATTTGGACTGGTAATTTATCATAATTACATCAAAGCATATTTTACATTTGAAGTCTGAAGGAACCTATGTATATGTACCTTAATAAATCTATGTAATAATTTATAATGATTTGTGTTTTCTACACATTTCACTAAAAGTCAATATCCATTCTTTGACTTTTCAAATCTAGATTTATTATGATAAAATTATGATAATAAATCAGCGGGTAAAAGGATACATACGATAGAAGTGAAACTTCTTAAAAAATAATTAACAAGTTGAAATAATTTAAGCGTAAGAGACAGAGAGAAAGAGCATCTAAAAATAAAAATGATAAAATAAAATTCACATTAGAAATTTTATGTTTTTTTCAATATTTACACTTTCACACACAAAATAAAAAATAACACAAAACACAATAATAAATATTACTTACACAATGCTTAGTACCTCAACTGTTTATATATGGCGACTGACAAGTTCATCTAAAACGCAGGCTTACGCGACACCAACTTATTCCATCGCTTTGTATCGTTGTATCATGTAAGTTGCCTTTTTTGCTTCACACACGTGGCATCAGAAAGTACATCCCTCTTTTTCTTTGTCTCTTTATTCTCTCTCATGTAACGAAATGTACCCAATAAACGTGACGTGGCCTTGAAATTTCACTCTCAATTCTCGATGAGTAAATCGCCTAAGATGTTTCATTTCAAAAATCGTGACATTTAGCAGGAATGAAACAGGACGAGATTTGCTTTAATGCTAATTTATATCCCAAAATATACATTACAAATAAGATATTATCGCGTTCGAGCTCTTATAAAAATAAATGAATAAGCTCGTCTTACAAATCGCCGCATTAAATCTTATTGATTTATACAATCGCGTTTCCTTATCGCGGTGACACGGCTTTGAAATAATTAATATGTTTATCCGAAAGCGCCGCAAAGTTTCCCATCGCGCACGTGATTGGGTCATAATTCAAAGCGCTCCTTTCGGCAGTCTCCGCTGGCAGCCGACGGGAGCCGAGCAGCTGCCCGTCGACTTGAATTATGCCCGTGAACAGCGTCGCGGGGCAAAAGGCGTTGCGACGCCTAAACTCTGAGGGCACTTGCGCCATTTATCCCGACGCCGACGCCTCCAATCCGTGTAATTCCATTTGAAACTAAAAGCCTAGACAAATTAGTAGTGAGCTTCGCTAAATATAAGCTAAGACTTGGACTATAAAACGGTCCTCCGAGAGCACTAACTAACTACACGGCGAACTGCACTCGGGGAAATAAATTTTATAATTTGCGCTGGATTTAATTACAGACGTGTTCCTTGCGCTGTCTTTCGTGATTCAATTATGAATCGTTGTTTAATTCCGTAATAGGAATTCTAGCGTTAATTTAATAATACTTAAGGACTGCATAGTTTAATTATTGATCTCTTGTTATTACATTAAAAACTAATTTAATAATATTTCTTTAAAAATCAACAAAAATAATTTTTATTTTTCTTTATTTAAAATTTTTTGCATTACATAACATAAATTCAAATACAAAAAAATATGAATAAAATATAAGTATGAATACAAAAAAAAAATATCCCACAAAGGCAAGCCCTGTGTGTGGATATACAATATAATTTAGTCATAGTAAAGGGTATAAGAGTATAGGTATTATAAGTAGAACTAGAAAATCAGAAAACATTTTTTTCTTAAATAAAATTAAAAACTTAAAAACATAAAAAAGATGAAAAACTAATAATAATAATAAACTTTTTAACAAAATACAATTAAATGACCAATTTCTTTTGCAAAACATATAATGTGAAGTAAAAAAAACCTGTATCTCATATTTCAGTTACCACATACCATTAATATCAACATTTTTTTTTATTGAAACACCAATCAAACATAAGTTTTACTCCATGTTATAGAAATATAATTCGTGGATCATTTCATTTCCTCGATAAATATACGTAAGTAGAATATACTGAGTCCATATGGATGCCGGTAAATGTTTATAGGTGGACAGTATCCCGACTGCCATTTTTCATTAAACGTTTATTTCTCAAAGCGAGTAACACGACTTTGTCTAACGCAGTTCGCGCAAAAACACGTTGACTGTCAAATAAAGTAATTATACAATTACCTCAGAACGTATTCATCAAGTTGGCAAACGAAATGCGAACACAGTATATTACGCGACACAGGAAAACAACATGGCACTTGCAGTTTTTATTGACATTTTATACATCGTTTTCCTGGCTCCATCTCAATTTATCGTATTTGTAGTCTATTGGGGACAGTTCTTCTCATCCTCAGGTTGTGCTTCTATTATGGGCATCGACACCTAGGCCAAGCTTCAGAATCATGTTTTCTTTCTGCAGCATCAATGAATTATTTGGTCTATGTATAGCTTTTTTCAAAGCTACAGCTCACCATTCGCTATATATTTTTTCAAAGCATGCTCTATTTGTATCACCAATTTCTTTTCAATCATACCATTTAGTTAATATTTAGTTTTTCTAGTTTGTAGAGAGTGTAAAAGAGTGTAAAAATGCATTTTTTTGACATTTATGTAACTTATATAAATAAAACACTACGTAATGCTTTCAAAATCAAATTTTTGGCTGACTTAGAACAAGGATTACCTTAGTTAGTCAGGCTTGATCGATAATTACACTACTCAAAATTTTGGAACTCGTTATGATACGATTCCTATGTCGTATCATGAGTAAGTTCACGAGCAGTATCATTGGTTGATTTGAGAAAGCTTTGCTCAGCAGAGACCCTTTTGAATGTATGCAAGATCATTACCGAATTGTTTTACATACTGGGAGACGCCTGTAAATATGATTTTTAAATGGTTCTACTATTACTACTACTGATGCTACAATTCCATCTAAGAGGAGGTAGGCTAAATGCCACACTCTTATGTCCTGACATACACTCCTATCATCTTTCACATCCAAAAATCTATAAGTCATTTGAGCCCTCTGATTACGTGGACTTTTGCCACCACCAGATTTTAGGTTCTGATTGATCTGGTCAATTAACGCTTATAATAACCACTTTATTCACAACATTTTGAGTGTGTCCAAATACTAGTTCTCAAATGTGAACTTCTACACTTACTTGATTTATTTCATTACTCTCAAAACTAGTATATCGCGCATCACGCCACGAGAGGTATTTCATGTGGAAGCCTCCTGCCTTCATTATAAGGGCTAAATAATATCGGGGGCCCGGTCGCTCGGCGGGGGGCAGGCGCCCCGGGGCGCTCCGCTGGCGACCATGCGCCTGTAGCTGTTCTGGTGAACGATGATGATGATATACTTCGTATTAATGAACTGGGTGATCGTGAAACGTACATATTGATTCTTACAAAACTTCAAATATTAAGGAATTAAATACTTCAATAAACTCCTTAAAGAAATAACAAATTTGAAGATTTTTTAGAGAGGCACAGCGATACAAAAAACTGTAAAGTTTGTCATATTCAAAAAGTAAAGAAATTGTATCCAATTCTATCAAAAAAATAACTATATTAAATAAATAAATACAAAAATTAAAAGAGAAATATTTGTGTTTTTACTATTTACAAAAATACTTAAATTTCATACTATTTCTGTGACCCTAAGCGGCTTTTTTTTAAAAATAGGTGTCAAATTGTGGTAGAGTGGGTTCGAACCGACAAACTCTGAGAGTCCGCGATACTAACCACGGGACCACCACCCGATATCTAATGAAGTACCTAATCTAATACAAGAGGCCATTATTTTGAATACTGATTATTTCGATTGAGATTATGATAAAACTACGTATATAAGATGCAGTGCCCTTTGCACTGCTAGGTGTGGATAAGGGGTAGAAAAAATCAAATTATCTATGTTTTATTCAATACATATTATTGAATTGTATGAGAATTGCATTGAAATAAGTTACATAAAGGATAAAACTTCCATACGTTTTCAGGATTACTGAGAAGTTAAAATATTTTAAAAAAATCCAGTTTTTTGTGATCACACTATATTTTCTTATTCGGTATACATTATGTATTCAAAAGGTACCATTTTCGCTCGGCTTGACGCAAACCGCGTAGTACAAAATGAAGGATCTAGTGTAGCGTAAATGCAACTATTTATTTCTAAATGCAATTCTAAGCACGGCGAGCTTTTTGCACCCTACTGCACCTAAGTATCTAAATATACATACGATGGTACATTCGTACAATTCAGAACATTTTTTGTGTGTGAGAAACAGTGATTCATTTATAGCGAATGTCGTGAGCCGAAGGGTATGTTTTATAGGGATGGAAAGATTGATAAAGAAATAGAAAGGAGAGTGAATGCTTGGAACAGAGTGAATGGTGCACTGATTTCAGTGATTAAAGTATCTACATACACATAAGTATGTTCGTACGTTTCAGCACTCTTTTGTATGGGAATCAGTGGTTCATTTAAAGCGAATGCCGCTCGCCGAGGTGTGTATTTAGGTGGTATGTTTTATAGGAATGGAAAGCTTGATAAGGAAATAGAAAGGAGAGTAAATGCTGGGAACAGAGTGAATGGTGCATTCAAATCAGCTATGGCAAATAAAAACCTATCACCGAAAACTGGCAGTACACAACAGAGTCATGGTTATGTATGGAGGAGAAGCATGGAGTTGGCAAAAGAAGGATGAAAGCAAACTGAATGCATTTCTACTTATAACAATCTTTATATTTACAAGATTTTGAGTGTGTCCAAAGCGTTTATCAAGTTTGTGAACACAATCTAGGATTCGGACCTCACATATAAATGAAAGAGTTTCCGCTTATTAAAAAGCTTGCCTCATCCCACCATCTATGATGGTGGATTCTAGACATCTATGTCCCTCGTGAAATCGATTTAGTTTAATAAGTATGGATCGAGTTTAATCAATATATCTAGAAGTTCCAGGAATTTGAATAGTGTGGTTGTCAATCATTAGTAGAAGTGGTGAATGTTGCTCTTGCGTAAATCGCTTAGCCACCCTATGACATGTCGTAAGCCCTGTAAATACCCAGACTTCCATATTCTTCTTTATCTATGTTGAGACGTCAAAAAAGAACTGAAAGTCGTTTATTTCAAGCGGAAACATAAAGTTTAGGGTAATAATAATATATAAAGTTCTCCATCCGTGTGGAGATATATAGCCGTAGTGAGGTTACAACAGGTATTACGTGGAGGTATGAAACCCATTCATTTTCTTGACTGGGGATCGTAAAAAAACCTTTGTATTGGCGCGTTAGTATTTTTCAAAATAATTAATACTTGAAATTAAAGCTGATTTATTACTACCAATATTTTAGCTGTCAAACGATAAAAGGTGCGTAATTAATAGTTATCTTTTATTTATTATATTCGCCGTCATGTTGTTAATATTGTGAGCTGAAAAGAGGAAGGCGGGCAAAGAAAGTTTTAAAGAACTGACTGAAACACATTTTGTTTAATAAAAAATCATATGTATATTTCTTGCATCTTAATTTTTTTGAGCTTCGTCTATGTAATTGTGTATTTTGTGTACCTTATTTTTACTAAGGTATGTAAATCTCTTTCAATATTTCGGCAACTTTCATTTTGTTGTTCAAATGTTAAAAAAATATTTAAGTCTTTAAAAAATGTCCTTAATTTATTTTGTATTTGAATGTTATTCACAAAGTTATTTTTCATTTGGTTTTTGTTCTGTAAAAATAGTTTTTTAATACTTCTATGCATAATTTATTTTGAAATAAGGCCATTATTTTAAATATTTAAAGATAAATATTGTATTCGCTGTTATAATAGATTTAATTATTTAAATTTTATACAATTTTCATAAGCAGCTTGTCATTTTACTATGTATGTAAAATTAAAATTAAAATAATTTTATTTGTGTTACAATATTATTTATTTATTATTGGTCGTTATTTTCATTGGTCTTCCTCTGTTCCTTTTTCCCACTACATTCGCCTAAGACATTTGTTTTAACGTTTTTTCCTCACCCATTCGTTCCACAAATCCAAACCATCTCAACACACCTTTCTTAATTAAATCGATAATGCTATTCTCAGCTTTGCATCCTCACCTTATTACACAATACGAACATCTATAAAACATAGCTTTTTTATTTTATTGTATTCTTCAAACCTACTAGAAGACGCCGG
The DNA here is from genome assembly GCF_059751285.1 of Brachycentrus maculatus. NCBI lineage: Eukaryota > Metazoa > Arthropoda > Insecta > Trichoptera > Brachycentridae > Brachycentrus > Brachycentrus maculatus. The sequence goes on from NW_028281162.1 coordinate 310,205, forward strand.
ATATATTATTTTAATTTTAACTAACTAACCATCACGCCGCTTCCCCGCAGGGGTAGGCAGAGAGAATAGAGCGCCACACCACTCTGTCCTTGTAAACATTCTTCGCCTCTTCCACGTTCATGCATCTCCTCATACATACCCGCCGATTGTTACGACTCCTAACCTGACCACTTTCAAGTATTTGGCATACCTGATCGTGCCATGTTTTTCTCGGTCTTCCTCTGCTTCTTTTCCTACTTACATTTGCCTCATAACGTTCTTTCCTCACTCATTCGTTCTAAATGTCCAAACCATCTCAACACACCTTTCTTAATTTTATCGATAATGCTTATTTCAGCCTTGCATTCCTTCCTTATTTCGCTATTCGCACATCCATCATACATCGTTTTGTCGCACATTCTTCTGAGAGATCGCATTTCGACTGCATTCTGTCTACTTTCATCCTTACATTCAGTCTATTTTAATTTTCACAATTTTAAATATACCGACCGATTATCATTACTAAAGAAAGAAAAAATGTTAGAAGGCAAAGAATTTAAAGCGAAATTCTTAAATATTTTAGCATTAAAAGGGGAAAAAGTAATATCTTTTAAAATGAGTCTCTCGGTGACAATAAAATCTTATCTTTTTTCTTCCATTGTATGAAAAATAAATGCGTTTTAAAATACACGGACCCTATTATCCTTATCTCCCCTATGTAGTCGGCTGGAGAAGTAGTATCCACATTGATTTACTCATTTTTAAAACAAGGTTAATTAACACGTTAATCCTAAGGAAACTTGCACGCAGCGGCGATCCATCATTGGCGCAGCACTCGAATAAAGGAGGTTGGGCGTAAAGCTAAGATTTATACCCAGTGCCGTATCTGGCACTTTGGCCTTGGGGCCGGCTCAAAGTAAATAACTAAATGTGCATTCTTGAATTGATGGCCCCTATCACAAACAAAACCCACGTAATAACAACCGACAAAATTATAAATATTGCTGTCAATATAATGTACATGTAACAATTTTTTTGCATATTTTATCGCTCAAAAAATATTGCTTTTATATTTTTTAAAATATTTTTTTTTGTTTTAAATGCTGGTTATTTCGATACGAAATGACATTTACATGGTTGAAGGTAAAATCGTTACTCAAGAATTTTAGATAATGTTGTAACGAATTGATTTATGTATTTAAAAAAAAGTCGTGTAAAAGATAATATATAATGGTATTAAATAGTCGAAAAATAATTCGTTTTTAAATTTGATGGACTCTTATTTTTTTATGATATTAAATTCGAACATCGCTTATTTACTCATGATTAATGACAAAATCCAGAACCTTCTTACAGAGTTACAAAAAAAATATGTCATCAAAATACCAAAAAAAAAAATTAAGAAATCTTAATCCAATAAATAAAAAAAGACACAAAAAATAATTAAAATATAAATAAATTATATTACCTACAAACATAAATATATATAATAAATTTTAAGCCCTTGCCCAAGAACAAGAGCTTAGTCTCTTTATTGGAGAGAACTGCGTTATTCATTTTAAGATCGTAAAAATATAAATGTACAAAAAATTAATTAATTCATTTAAAAAACTTGACCAGATTAAATAAATTATAAAATAATAAGTAAATGAGGTGTTTGGGAAGATGTTCATTTAATTAAGGTTTTCATAAAAAAAATCACATGAGCCGTTTCTTCTGTTTACATTAATTTTATTAAGGTTATTTTTTACGGTTAAAATCTTTTCAATTATTATTACTATAGGTATCATGAATAATATTGTTTTCTCTTGTCCGAACCTTATGCTACTTAGAGCATTGAATTGGACAAATGCGGTGTTGACTTGATAGTCAAATTATACTAAGGCAAAGTGATTAGTTCAAAGTTCCAGATTTTTGGATCTATGACAGAAATATGCATTTCATTACAGTCTTACAGCAATGGCTAGGAAACTCGGGATTACATACACATACTTGCTTACGCTTACTTAAGTAAGTCTTGAGTCTTAAGGGAAACGTACATCTTAAATGTCCTAAAGTACCTACAATTTTGTTAAGCGTAATAAAAAATAGCTCTAAATAAAATACCCATGATTGTCAACCACACTACCCCAATTTTGTAACTTGTGTTTATCCTCAAATTGAAACGTTCTTTCATATGTGGTTGAGTTATCAGCCCCATCTATGTTTGAGTGGAGTAAAACTTCCATATTCTTCTTCATCTGCGTTGAGATTTCAATATAAATACATATCTAACTCCTATATGGGGAAACCCATATTTATAAACAAAGATTAAGACACACTCATAATATTAAGGAGCTGTGTATTCCAGATGAATTGGTTGATAGACGTCTCACGCTTCGATCGGCTACAACATCTGCAATGGGCAAAGTTATCTTACCAGCTCGCAACCAACGCACTAAATTTGGCGAGCGTGCCTTTGCTGTTGCAGGACCGACGGCGTGGAATGCTCTTCCACCAATGGTTAGAAATAGTGAGAGTGAGATGATCTTTAGAAAAAGACTAAAAACACATTTGTTTGCTAAATCATTTCCACCATAATATTTTCCCCAATTCATTCACCGTGAAGCGCCCTTGAGGTATTTTTTTACGAAAATGGCGCTATATAAGTTATCCAATTTTATTATTATTATTATTATCAGCCCCATCTATGTTTGAGTGGAGTAAAACTTCCATATTCTTCTTCATCTGCATTGAGATTTCAATATAAATACATATTTAATTCCTATGTGGGAAAACCCAGATTTATAAACAAAGATTAAGATAACACACTCATAATATTAGTAAATTTGTGAGGTGGGAACGACATCGAAGGCGATACTAGAATGATCATTTAAACAGAATATCAGATGACAGACTTCTGCGTATCCTCCAAAAAGGTGGAAAGACAGCTGGGAGTCAACATCTTAGGATCTGAAAAAGAAGAAGAAGAAGATGATGAAGATGAAGAAGAAGAAGACGTAGAAATCAAATTGTGTAGAAAAACATACCGTATTTAAATTCTTGAATCATAAAAATACAAAAAATTACTGTTATCTGTTTGTTGTGATATTAATACCGTATTCATTAAAATGTAAATATTCAATAAAAAAATGTTTGAACGTGATTTACAAAAGACGATGAATTATTCATTTTACTAGTTACATATGATTAATTTAAATATAATCAAGGCGTTCATTCGAAATAATATACGTCTAGCAATTTGAAAGAATTGTCCGCCTCCGTAGTGTAATGGTCAGCACGCTCGGCTACCGTTCTGGAGGCCCCGGGTTCGATTCCCAAGGGGGGTAAAATAAATATAAGTGATTTTTTCACTGTCATATTTATTCAATATTACCCTGGACTGGTACCTGAAGCGGAGGGCTGATCACCTTTCCTTCATGTGTAAACGATCAAGATAACACTGCGTTTATATGACGCAGTGCCCTATGCACCATTGGGGTGCGGATGAGGGTTTTATTATTATTATTATTAATTTGAAAGAAAATGAGTAATAATCAATCCAAATAAAAATGCAAATGTTCGTTTTCCACAGTTTTTCACCACTTGCTTTGAAATTTTCACATAGCATTTCATTTGAATCTTAAATCTTTTTTATTAAAAATTCATTCAAAAAAGGAAAAAATATTTTACATAAACCTATAAACCTATAAACATATAAACCTATCAGTGGAAGCTAAACTGGCAGTGCACAACGGAGTCCTGGTTCCAACTCTAATGTATGGATGTGAAACATGGAGTTGGCAAAAGAAGGATGAAAGTAGACTGAATGCAGTCGAAATGCGATCTCTCAGAAGAATGTGCGACAAAACGATGTATGATAGATGTTCGAATAGTGAAATAAGGAAGGAATGCAAAGCTGAGATAAGCATTATCGATAAAATTAAGAAAGGTGTGTTGAGATGGTTTGGACATGTAGAACGAATGAGTGAGGAAAGAACGGTAAAACAAATTTATGAGGCGAATGTTAGTGGGAAAAGAAGCAGAGGAAGACCGAGAAAAACATGGCACGATCAGGTATGCCAAATACTTGAAAGTGATCAGGTTAGGAGTCGTAACAATCGGCGGGTATGTATGAGGAGATGCATGAACGCGGAAGAGGCAAAGAATGTTTGCAAGGACAGAGTGGTGTGGAGCTATATTCTCTCTGCCTACCCCTTCGGGGAAGCGGCGTGATGGTTAGTTAGTTAGTTAGTTAAAAATTATTTCAAATGTGTATGAAAGGTAAAAACATGTTTTTTAAAGGCTTTTTGAAATGCAATACATCATGCTAATTGATAGATTCTAAAATATTGTATACCCACAAACATTATGAAAATAAACATATTAGAATGAAACACTCTTCTATTTTATTTTTTGATATCTCATCAAAGATGAAGAAGAATATGGAAGTCTGGGCATTAACGGGGCTTACGACCGTCATAGGCTGGTTTAAGTGATCACTTTTGACGGTCGTAAGCCCCGTAAATGCCCAGACTTCCATATTCTTCTTCATCTTTGATGAGATATCAAAAAATAATATGAAAGTGACTCCTGTAATTGGAGATAATCCAGATTTTGTGAACAAGTATTTGGACACACTCAAAATGTTGTAAATAAATTATCTGGTCAAATTATAAGCTTAATAATAAAAAATGAAAATGGTATTTTCTGGCATTTCTCATGTGTGTGATTATAATCCAGGATTCGGATCTCACGTACTAATATAAGAGTTTCTGCTTAGTAAAAAGCTTCTTTACATCTCACCAATAGATGTCTCTAGTGAAGTTCTAGTGATTCATGAACAAGTTTTCTAAATTGGTTCATATATATAGAACTTCCAAGAATTTGAGTAGTGTGGTTGTCAATAATGGGTAGAATTGGTGAATGTTACACGTGTGTAAAGTGATCACTTAAACCAGCCTATGACGGTTGTAAGCCCCGTAAATGCCCAGACTTCCATATTCTTCTTCATCTTTGATGAGATATCAAAAAATAATATGAAAGTGACTCCTGTAATTGGAGATAATCCAGATTTTGTGAACAAGTATTTGGACACACTCAAAATGTTGTAAACACTCTTCTTATCATTTATAGTTCACTGTACGTAATACCACTTAAAAACTATACTTCATGACTTCTGACTTCGGAATAACCATTCCATCATCAGGTAACTGTAGACTGATGGAATGGTTATTCGGAAACTAGCAGTCAATAAGTAGTATTTTAAAGTGGTATTACAAAAAGTGAACGTTGAATGATAAGGAATGTGTTCTTTTACCAAACCACAAAGTTAACAATGCTTTTCATACAGAATATAAGAATTGTGTGCTTTCTCTTTTCATTTTTTTTAACTAGACTAGAAAAAATTAACTCGCAGCACAGGTGGCTCGGTATGGCAAATAATAATTAAAAACACAAAAGAAATCAACGTACAGTTTAAAATAAAATAAAGTATCTCAAGTAACAAGTTTTAATTTAGAATTATAAATGATAGCACTTAATAAAGCCACATTATTCATAAAAAATGGCCTATGGCCAAACATTTGACTACCATTGAGCTCGCCCAGCGTTTAACGTCGCATTTTCTCCTCTTAATTTATTCGAAACGAGAGGATAAAATCATCTTTAAAATGGATGCCGTCGATAATTCAAACTGAAAAATAAATGAATAATCCCGCCCACGTTCGTTCACCGCGAGCCCATCCCCGAAAAACAAGGAACACGTCAAAATAAAAAGCGCGCAGAAAAAATACAGAATCATATTTTGTATAATCTTAGAAAGAACAAATAATAATTTCAATAAAAGTAAATTGTTAATTGTAAAATAAGTGTAAGTTCCTCTCCGAGCACAAGAGCTCAGTATCTTTTTTGGAGAGAACTGCGTTTTTAATTTTAAGATTGTAAGAAATGTTTAGAAAATTAATCAAAATTGTAAAAAACATTGTAACCATATTAAATAAATAAAATAAAAAATATTAACCGTTAATTAACCATTCTTAAAACATTATGTTTTTAAACATAAGTTTTTCTTCGAAATAATTATATGGTCTTCAAAAGAGTTATTGAAAGGTAAGGAAAAAAACTACGAAAATATATTTTATAACAAAATTTCCAATGTACAAAAAAAAATCCAATAATACATTTTTTGAAAAAAAATATTTGAAAAAAAAAGACCAGTTACCTCTCAGGCGGTTGGCTGCTGATTGAATTCTATGTTTAAGTTTGTGCGAGTATGGCCTTATCACTGATTGCAGTCGAATACTTATTATACAATGCTTGTTATATTACATTGTATTGCATATTATACTTGTTATATTACAATGCCTGTTATATTACTATGCTTGTTATATTACAATGCTTTTTATATTACAATTTCCTTTGAACTTTTTGACTAAGTGGCTCTTTGCTTCAATTCGGAGGGTGGAGTTTGCTCGTTTCACCTGTCCAGGGCAGGTCTAATAAATATTTTGAAAACACAGACAAATAAATTAGGCTGCCCGCTAGATGCTTTATCTTGTATAAATGGTGCCGGAATCGGTGGCTATTCATTTACTCGCGGGGTGGTTAAAATTCGACGTTAGCGAGTTGTATTTTATCCACACCGGATCTTGCGATCTCAGATTACGCAAGTGTTGCTTGTATTACAACCCGGTTGATCGATCTTGCGTTTTTAACCATTTTAAAAATAAATATTTTATTTTCTTTATCTTTTTATTTATTTACTTTATTAAATTAAATTTAATTTATTTAAAATATATTAAATTTTTATACAATTTCTATACATTTCTACTTAATACAGTCTTTTATTAATTGTTTCGGCAAATGCTTTGTTGTAAAACTTGTTGAAATTATTATAGAAAATAATTTTTTTATTACTTTACTTTTTGTCAGTTTACATTTAGACCTGAAGATGGAGGCTTGGCTTCCGAAGCTAGTAGTCAAATAAACTCAGTTTTGTTTTGCTTAAAGTTTATTAATGTAAACACAACCAGTTTTTGCGAACTATGTACATACATTCCCATCAACAAGTAGGAATACAAATAATTTGAATTTTCAAGTATTGATGAAAACACCTCAAGTTTTCGAAACTAGTCATGTTGTACATTGATATACTCAAGACCGGTATATGATAAGTTTAAAAAAATATATACATATAACGTTAAAAAAATATTAAAAATTGCATCATTTTCTCAGTTAGCAAAATAATAGTTGACATCTGTTTGCACATAATGTATTATGAACATCGAAAATAATCATGATCATAAATTAGTCAATGACTCGAATTATCCTCACACTTAGAAGCATAAAATAAATAACTTTTAATTGACCTGTCTCGAAGCTAAGTTGATAGTCATGTCCCATTTTATTTTATTTACTTTAAAAGGCAGTAGTCGAGTGGTCCTGTCATGGCCTTAAAGTTTTATCTTATTATTCATACACAAGTGTCTGTTTGACGGAAACCACATGGATCGAATTTCAATATTCCCCTGGATTCTGTGAGTGGCTTTTAAGAAAAGTACTCAACGGTAGGCACTTTTAATATAAAAAGATAATTTTAAATTCGACGTGGTAATTTTTGTACTAATGGCAATAAATTAACGCTTTATTTGAAAAAAAAAATATTCGATGCTTGAAATATAAAGATAATTTGGTGATTTTTTGCAGGTTTTCGGGCAGATACTAGTCGGCATATTCGGATTGGTCAACAATTTACAATATATTTTCTTCTCAGGGTGTTTTTTAGTGGAAATTTAAAAAAATAAATATGTAACAGTTAATATTACTTTTTAAATATTTAAGTAAATGGAGGAAAGAGTCATATGATTTTTTCAAATAAATAAATTATGTCTAAACCAACTAACTTATCATAAATCACGACACTTCCTCGAATGAGAATGTGTTCCTTCCTTCACTTCTTTGAATGAGAATAGAGGTATAGAATAGAATGTCACATCAATCCGTCTTTACAAACAATCTTCTCCTCTTCCGCAATCGCTGATCACTTAAATAATCATAATATTTTATTTGAAATCATTTACATGACGTCTTTGTCTTTTTAGTGTCGAATTGTGGTCCCGTGGTTAGTATCGCGGACTCTTGAGTTTTTCGGCTCGAACCCACTCTACCACGATTTGATACCTATTTCTATATAATAATGAGGCGCTAAGGCTTACAGAAATAGTATGAAATTGAAGTATTTTTGTGAATAATAAGAACACAAGTAAGTAAACACACTTATTTACCTTTTTCTAAAAAAAATAATTTACCTATTAAAGCTTGAGACCTTTATCAGCACTAGAATGCATACATTTCTTCACACACTCTGGAGCCGTGGATAAAGGTTAGAAGAGGAATATATGGTTGAGCGTGACGACCATCGCTCAGGAAGGCGTCCAGCCCATGGGATCAAGAGGAAGGTGTTTTAATTTGTCGGCTCATCTTTTCCCTGCTCCAGACTCGACGGCCCGAGACCGAGTGACGACGTTTTAATCCATTTATTTTTTATTTATCATTATCATCATCATCCTATTATTATTTTTATCCATGTATTTATAAGCGCCCTTGAGGTATTATTTTACGAAAATGGCGCTATACAAATTATCCAAATTATTATTATTATTGATTAAAGGCAGCATGTATTGATACAGTGGTTCTGCATGGTATGGTTCTATAGTTTTTGCACAACCACTCTACAAAACGATGTGTGTTGGTTATTTGATCTTAAGTACCTTCAGAAGTGCCTTTCAGCTTTCAGGGCTGGAATCGTCAGCTCGGACATGAAAGATTTGTCCCCGGTTGTCAGAATAATTTACTATCAAGTTTCTGTGTATACAAGTTGCCAGGCAACCTTTTCAAGTGGTTTACGAAGTGCAAACACGTTCGATTTGCACAGAGTGACGTCGGTTATCTGAAGCTTCTGCCGGATGAACTAAACAAGCACTGCATCAAGTAGTTCTGGGAATGATTAGAAAAGGAATTAACACATTTAAGGCGGGTATTTTTTACGCCTGCGGACCGCTGGCGACAGGATTTGATAATTATGTACATACAGTTGAGACCTTAACAAAGAGATTGGTGTATAATATTTCTATAAACACATTGGATAATTACTTATTTTCTGCGTTTGAAATGAGGCCGGCGCAGAAGGTAAAAATACTCTTCCCGTGTTTTAGCATCAATCCACCGAACGGGTATAAATACCTTTGCCGTCCGTAGTGTGTTTTAAGAAGACCATTAACATTTTAATATAGATGATGGGGAATAGGGAACATTTTGACCATTCAACATAGATAATAATAATAAATTTGGATAATTTCTGTAGCACCATTTTCGTAAAATACGAGTACATCCTCAAAGGCGCTTCAGTGTGATTGAATTGGGGAAAAGGAGATAGTGAAAATGATTAAGCAAATAAATGCGTTTTTAGTTTATTTTGAAAGATCATTTCTCTTACACTATTTCAAACTACTGGTGGAAGAGTATTCCACGCCATCACCCACAGTCAAGGCACGTTCACCAAATGTATTGCGCTGGTTGTGAGCTGGTAACATCACTTCACTCATAGTAGATGTTGTAGCCGATCGAAGCGTGAGACGTCTATCAACCAATTCATCTGGAATACACAATTCTTTTAGATACTCTGGAGCCAAATTATGACTATTTTTCCATGAGTATTTACAGGGCTTATGACCACTTAATACACATATTTGTGACATTCATCATTCTACCCATAATTGACAACCACACCACACAAATGATTGAAACTCCTACATACAATATATCGCAAATCTCATGACGCCTTATATGTGAGTTCACTCGAGCCATCTATGATTATTTACAAAAGCTTTTATTTAGCAGAGACCCTTTATTTAGATGTACGTATTCCAGAACCTAACCAGTTTATTTTGCATACTGGGAGACGTCTGAAAACATCTTGCAACATTTTTAATTTTATGCGGCTTATAATTTAACGTGTTATTTTATTAAATTAATTTTGGTAGTAAATAAAATAACTGGTCAAAAAGTGTGTCTAAATACTTGTTCAATAATCTGTATTTCGCCATATAGGAGTTATTTTCACATTTTGACATTTCAACACAGATGAAGAAGAATATGGAAGTCCGGGTATTTACAGGGCTTATGACCTGTTATAGGCTGGATAAGTTCCCGATATAAGACGCTGCCGATTTTAAGACACAGTAGTAATTACCAAGAAAAATTCAAATTAATAAAAATACATTATTTTTTGATGGAAATTGTAACGCATTAAAAATTTTATGTACGGAAATCACGCTATATATTTTTTTCTTTTTTTAAACCCTTATCCGCACCCCAATGGTGCATAGGGCACTGCGTAATACAAACGCAGTGTTATCTTGATCGTTAACCATGAAGGAAAGGTGATCAGCCCTCCGCTTCAGGTACCAGTCCAGGGTAATATCGAATAAATAGTACAGTGAAAAAAATCACTTATATTTATTTTACCCCCCCTGGGAATCGAACCCGGGACCTCCAGAACGGTAGCCGAGCGTGCTGACCATTACACTATGGAGGCGAACAAAAAAGGCTATATAATTTACATGTACATATATAAATATACGATACTTGAACATTGTTCAGCGTTTTTTGTTGATGGGTCGTCAATTCACGTCGACAGATGATTATAGTACGTCCGCAGTCCCCCGACAATGGACAATGTCGCGCTACAAGTCAGTCGGCCGCGCTCAGGGCATCTCCCATAAGTCATATCTCCCGCCTCCCCGCTAGGGCACCGCGTGTAATAACCATAATAAAGAGTAAGAGAGCGCAAACAACCATAAAGATATTATTTATGGGCGGCTTGAAAGAGACATCCAGCGCGGGTGTACGCTATAAAACGTTATGACTATTGCATGCATACGGTCGGAGAGGGCATTTTGTAGTGTTTCTGTTTTGTTTAAATCATTCCCGGGGGCACGGTATAATCCGACTAATGCGCGCACTCGGGAAACGGACAGACTATAACCGAAATTATGCCATATTTTGGCAGCTTTTAATGTACTGAATTATTTTTTACTTTTCCAGTTTATTTCGCTGAGTTGTTTTAACGGACCACTACAATATATAGCTGCCTTTTATTTGTAAAATGAACAACATGAAATATGATCTTTTTTACTCTACAGAGGGGAAGACGCCGCCGGGAAGAGGACATGGGTTGTTCGACGTATGAGGAGCTGAAGAGGTTTTCGCATAATAGACTAGAATGGCGAAGGAGAAGACATTTGATGCAGCAGACCAATCCACAGGATTGAGACCACAGAAGAAGGATTAATTGTCACAGGCACATACCATCCTAGGTAACTGAGATCGTATGGGCACATAGGACGTAGAGAACCTGAACAACCAAGCGATCGCAATGGATCTTCCTCGAAAGACATATGGAGGTAGTTTGTTTGTTTTATTTGATAAATTATAATTAATTATAAACATTTTAAAGATTTATTATATGATAGATATGAAGAGGCGAAGAATGTTTGCAAGGACAGAGTGGTGTGGCGCTCAATTCTCTCTGCCTACCCCTGCGGGGAAGCGGCGTGATTGTTAGTTAGTTAGTTACTTAGTTAAATTATTGATAACACAATGAAATTTGTATAAAAAATGTAAACATCGTTTTTTTTTAAATATAATATTTTTTTTCCTCAATGGTAAAATTCATGGATGCAACTTGAAGATAACATGATTCGAAGATATGACCTAGGTGACGTTGTTTACAATAGAAGGACCTACGACCTGAGGACGAGGAGAGCTGACCCTAACAGTCTACAAAGACGATAAGTTGGGATGAAGCAAGAAAGAAGAATAATAAATTGTTACTGGCGTACTGATCTTATTCCTTGGTGATGATGAAATGGCTATTCCTAAACCGGCAGTCATTAAGTAGTGAGTTTTTAAGTGGTATTACATAAAGTGAACGATAAATTAAAAGTAGAGTGTTATTCGTTTATTTCGTTATGTTAAGAAAAATATATAAATAAAGCATTTTAATTTATAAAATGATTTTTATTTATAAAATTAACACAAAATTCACGTCGATAATAAATTATTGCCAGCATACTGATTTATTTTATTTAAAAGAAAAGTTTTTATATGAATTATTTTATTTAACAGAATAAAGCTGTTATTTATTTGTAAAATGAGCAACACAAAATTAATAATAAAACCCTTATCCGCACCCCAATGGTGCATAGGGCACTGCGTCATATAAACGCAGTGTTATCTTGATGGTTTACACATGAAGGAAAGGTGATCAGCCCTCCGCTTCAGGTACCAGTCCAGGGTAATATTGAATAAATATGACTGTGAAAAAATCACTTATATTTATTTTACCCCCCTTGGGAATCGAACCCGGGACCTCCAGAACGGTAGCCGAGCGTGCTGACCATTACACTACGGAGGCGGACACAAAATTAACGTACGTTATAAATTATTGCTAACATATTAATCGTTTTATTTTTCTTATTTAAAAAAGAAATCCCTTTTAAAAACCCATTTTATTTATGATCGAACTTTTTTTTATGAAAACAATGGCTTATTAATTTATATATTTATATTTAAATTACACTCTTTGATTAAATCAAATCCTCAAAATATTGTAGATGTGTATTTTATTGATATGTATTTTTTTGATCATCATCATTTATGGGTGTGTATTTTTTTATCATCATTTATTGACGTGTTTTTGTTGTAAGACTGTAATCTATACACTCCCGCTTAAAAATTAGTAAAACCTTGAATAAATTTCAATAATTTTACATTTTATCTATTTTGAATGGATCTAAATACAATTAAGACTTATTTATCTGTTGTTTTTATACTTCACATCCAACTTTAACAAAAAATAGTCATATTTTATGAAATATTTGTCACCTTATAACGATTATGGTTTTTTGTTATTAATTTATTTAGTGGGATAGAAAATATGCATGCATGATATTGGCAAATACTTGATTATTTATGAGTCAAAAAATCAAGTAATAATTAATTTATGATTTCTACCTTCTTCTTTTTTTAACTTGTATTGTAAGATGGAAATGGAATTTAAAACTTTGTCAAAATATCCCAACCAACTCGCATATCTACCGTAGGTACAAACAATACAAGGAATAAATTATTATTTTTTGACATCTCATCAAAGATGAAGAAGAATATGGAAGTCTGGGCATTTACGGGGCTTACGACCATCATAGGCTGGTTTAAGTGATCACTTTACACACGTGTAACATTCACCAATTCTATTTACATCTCACCAATAGATGTCTCTAGTGAAGTTCTAGTGATTCATGAACAAGGTTTCTAAATTGGTTCATATATATACAATAGAACTTCCAAGAATTTGAGTAGTGTGGTTGTCAATAATGGGTAGAATTGGTGAATGTTACACGTGTGTAAAGTGATCACTTAAACCAGCCTATGACGATCGTAAGCCCCGTAAATGCCCAGACTTCCATATTCTTCTTCATCTTTGATGAGATGTCAAAAAATAAAATGAAAATAACTCCTGTAATTGGAGATAATCCAGATTTTGTGAACAAGTATTTGGACACACTCAAAATGTTGTAAAGGAATAAATTAATCAAGTATTATCTATGTTTACTTATTTAAGGTAAAAATGTTTTTGTAAATTAATTTTGTAATTGGCGGGAAACGAACTACATAATAAAATAACCGACCACCATTTAGAGGATAGGCAGAAAGAATAGAACGCCACACCAATCTGTCTTTACACACAAACTTGGCCTTTTCCACACTCAAATTACAGCCCATAAATTTCTGCCAACTATTCCAACTTCTGACCTGGCCACTCTCAAGTATTTAAAAGACTTGATCATGCCAACTTTTTTTCGGTCTTCCACTATGTTTATGTTTATACATATATATATATATATATATATATATATATATATATATATATATATATATATATATATATATATATATATATATATATACATATATATATATATATATGTATATATATATATATATATATATATATATATATATATATATATATATATACATATATATACATGTATATATATATATATTTATATATATGTATATATATATATATATATATATATATATATATATATATATATATATATATATATATATATATATATTTATATATATATATATATATATATATATATATATATATATATATATATCTTTATATATATATATATATATATATATATATATATATATATATATATATATATATATATATATATATATATATATATATATATTTATATATATATACAGTTTATTTACATAAACATTTTTAAATTTTACTACCTATCACACGCACTGCACTGGGGATATTTTTATCTTTACACTCATAAATGAACGAGCTCCCATGCTAAGATACGTCAAGAGACTCATATGCACAATGTGACACCACACACTGGTTTCTCATCACTACACAAAATTAATGTCTGAAGTAATTAGCAGAAACGTAAGATCCGCCAAAGACGGTGCGTCTTGGTAACATGATATTAATATGGCGCGAAGAGGGGAGCCGATCAAAAGAGACAGCCGCGGCTCGACGGACCAAATGTCAGAGACGATAGACATGTCGCCCGCTGACAGACGGCTTCCACAGGGAGCTGAAAACAACCAATTAACAAATATTTTTATTTACATCATAACATAGATGCATAGATGAAGAAGAATACGAAAGGCTGAGTACTTACAGAGCTTACGATCTATCATCAGGCTGAGTACTTACGGGCTGATATATCGTTCACTCCTTTCAAGAACGTCATAAATGAAAAATCGACAATTTTCAGTTGTGCGTGTTTTCAAAATGCTCAGAAAATGTACTATGTCCCAGCAAAAGAGGCATATTTTTAACTTAATATTTACCCGCTACAGGGCAGAAAGTGTTGTTTTTGCATTTTGAAGAAAAGGTATTGTTAATTTTTTTAATGTACTAAATACTTTACAAATGAAAAAAAACCTTTAGGTTTAACCTTAAAAGTTCTGTTGTACAGTAAAAAGTTCAATAAGTGGCTTAGTATTTATTTTTAATACATGGTATTATATTTTTAAACTTTAAAAACGTTCTCCTGAATAATAAAGATTTTTGTATTTATGTCGTTGTTGAAAGGAGTGAGCGATATGTAAGTTATCAATTTATGTTAAGATGAAGAATAATATTGAAATATTATTTCGAGAAATAAAAATACTTTGTGTTCTGATCCACTGACATTTTTATTAACCAACTAGTTTCGGCAACAACCTGTTGCCCTCTTCAGGGTTTAATTTATGACTATTTATTATATTTATAGTATTTATTACTAGTAATAAGTTAAACCCTTTATTATATTTATAGTATTTATTACTAGTGTATAATAATAAAATAAACAATGTGTTACTTTGTAATTAAAGTTTATTCTTAATTTATCTTTTAAATATTTTTCTATCTATCTATCTGATTCTGACAGTTCAGAATATTATATTTTTTCTATCGAATGTCTTTTGTTTTATTCTATGCGACGCATGCGACATCTGGTGGTAGAACTGTTTTATGTAGGTACTATTTGTAAGTACTTAATAAAATGTATGTATAGGTAGGTACCTAGGTATTTTATTACACACACACACACACATATATATATATATATATATATATATATATATATATATATATATATATATATATATATGTTTATTTATATATATATATATATATATATATATATATATATATATATATATATATATATATATATATATATATATATATATATATATATATATATTTATATTTGTATATTTAACCAACTTACATTATTTTTTGGTATTGTATTTTCCTGTTTCTATAAATTAATTAACATAAGAAATAGATAAATTTCACGAATCTACTTACAGATGTTAAAATATTTAATAAATTAAAATGTTTTAATCGATACGTGTAAATTAATGTACCTCGTTCAGTCAAATTTATGTATGGATCTGGTGAGAGAATAACTGGTCCTCAACGTGAAGTTAATGTTAATCAACATCATTTATAAAACACCTTTTTTTAAATTTATAAATCACTTCAACCATTCTGTAGTATTAAGCGTTCCGGTGAACTTTGAAATTGTGGAATACTTTTCGTGCATGTGTGTAAATTCCGTTTGTAGAATCCTTTAAAAGAGTTGTGAATGAGAAACTGTTACTTTTTCGATTACCCGATTAGGATAGTGTTTATTACTTTTTCTCTGTTATTTTTTTATTTCTAGCTTAAGTTTGTAATATCAAACAAACTTTTTTTTTAAATATTTTTTTCATTAGTTTCCATAAAAAAATTCCTTGTCTATTATGTACAAATATTTATGGCATATTTAGTTCATATCTCTTAAAAATGAAAGTCGATGGGTATAGTTCACAATAAATTAATGAACTTTATCCCTAATATAACAAAACAAAAGATACAACAATACAAAAGACACAATTGATTCATTATCTGATATTAATAAAATAAAAATTGTCAAATATATTACATTGGCGTAATAAGCTTAAAATGATCAAATCCATCAAGGAACGACGTAAAGTAAAGAAGTCGTTAATTAACTCGGTTTTTTCACTCTTATCTACTTTTAAACTGTTATACTAACATTCGGTAACCTAAACATTGCATATCTCTTTTGATCAAATACTGGCCCTACAAAGCCACATGACAAATACGACATCAAAGAGACCCGACAACGTATGGATAATATAATAAATCCAGTTTAATTCGATATCCAAATTTAGTCGTTATGTGTATTGGTCAAAAGAGCTGTTTTTACGTGAATTGGAAGTTGGATACAAAAAGTGATTACTTCTTACTTTTTAAAAGCAGTGGCGTCCATTATGTCATAATTAGGCCCAAATGGTCCCCCTCCAAGGCTACAGTAGATTGGCTAGAATTAAGATAGATTGATCCGAATGTCACAGAACACTGATTGTTCAGGGGTGATAAATCACTTCATTCACTGATTCGGCAGTCACTTTGTGGTAATCTTGTCCATTTTTAATTTGGTAAATTTTTCAAATTGTAAATACCACTATTTTTTAAAATATATCATGACACGAGGTTCAATGCTTTCCACATTATTTTAAAAATACTATATTTAGCACATACCTACGTACGTTCTTGATGTGGAATGCGTGGCAAAATAGATTTTCAGGATAAGTGGTATTTACCAAGTAAAATCAAAATTTAATAAATGAAAAAGATTTCAAGAGAATTAGATTTTGCATAATGTTAAATAAACTTATATATAATACAATGCCTAAATGAAAATAAAGTTTTTCAAAATTATTTTTAAACCTGTTTTATTAAAACTGATTCACAACTAAACATTTACTACAATAGTACTCCAATAATAAGTTTTACTTTTTTGTAATGTAAAACAATCTGTATTTCTACTGATCGAAGAAATATTTGAATAGGTACCTTTTTAAAACATAAATCTGGCGATTCAAAAATGACATCAAATGATAAAAACCAAAAACGTTATGTTATACGGCACATATATATTAATTCATTGTTAGGAATATTTTTATATAAATATAACAACATGTTTTTTTTAAATAAAATTTCGGTCACCCCTGAACATTGAAATCGGTACACATGAAAAGGAGAAGAAAGAAAGAAACAAAGTGTAAGACGTAAATAGATTTATTTTCCTGTCGTTTTGTGTTATGATGCCTACAACACGTTGGAAGTTAGGGCTGTGACTCGATGAAAAATAAATCACAGCTTTTTTTTTACATTTACAGCGTCTTTTTTTATAACGCATTGGATAGAAAATTATTGTAAAATAATAATTATGCGAATGAACGTCGGACAGTATCAAAATGAATACTCGTTTTCGACCGACCCCGTATCCTTGTAGAATCGATGCGGTGCTTGATCGTCAATTATATAGAGACTAGATCGGTCGGTTCTGTGCTTCAGATGCTTTGATATACTACTACTACTACTACTACCATCACGCCGTTTCCCCGCAGGGGTAGGCAGAGAGGATGGAACGCCACACTCTTCTGTCCTGACATACACTCCTAGCCTCCTTCACATCCATACATCTAGTCATACATGCCCTCCGATTACGCAGACTTTTGACACCGCCAGATTTTAGGTTCTGATTGATCTGATCGTGCCAAGTCTTTTTCGGTCGTCCACGTTCTGTTTTCCCTCTCACATTCGCCACATATATTTTCTTAGTCATTCTCTCGCTATCCATTCGCTCCACATGTCCATACCACCGCAAAGAGCTCTTTCTAATCTTTTCAAATATTCCTCGTCCAGCCTTACATTCCTTTCCTTTGCTTTGCTTTGATATTAATTTTGAATACTTTTATTTGTACAGATTTATGATATTTGTATAGTTATGTCGTGTAAGAATTAGAAGTTATTATTTTTTACACTTTTTTTGCATAAATAAATGATGTTTGAAAATTTATAGCGTGTAAGTTATATTTTGGAAGTTATTATAATATTTTTTTATTGTGCGCGGTAACCCAGCCCTCCGAACCAACCCTCGTCTCGTGTAGCCAACACAAAGGCGTGACCTCCCGTCAAGGCGACTTAATGCTTCCGTCATCTTATAGGGAAATGGCAAAAAACGTGTGGTCTCCTGTACAAGGCACCTTACATCCAACCTTCCGACCCACAGTGAAAAAACTCATGAATTTTATGATGTGCTCGTGTCATAGGCGTGTTATTTGTTGTCCTGTCGAGGTTGATTATTCGAGAATATGTTCTGTATAACGGTGTATTGTAATCCATGTGTGATGTGTCAACCCTTATCTTTGTGTCACAATTTTGAAATTCCAAAGAAATGTAGTTTTTAATATATATATATATATATATATATATATATATATATATATATATATATATATATATATATATATATATATATATATATACATATTCATATATATATTTATATATGTATATATATATATTTATATATATATATATATATATATATATATATATATATATATATACATATTCATATATATATTTATATATGTATATATATATATATATATATATATATATATATATATATATATATATATATATATGTATTTATTTATATATATATATATATATATATATATATATATATATATATATATATATATATATATATATATATATATATATATATATATATATATATATATATATATATATATATATATATATATATATATATATATATATATATATATATATATATATATATATATATATATATATATATATATATATATATATATATATATATATCTATATATATATATATATATATATAAATATAAATATATATATATATATATATATATATATATATATATATATATATATATATATATATATATATATATAATAAATATATATTTATATATATATATATATATATATATATATATATATATATATATATATATATATATATATATATTTATATATATATTTATATATATATATATATATATATATATATATATATATATATATATATATATATATATATATATATATATATATATATATATATATATATATATATATATATATATATATATATATATATATATATATATATATATATATATATATATATATATATATATATATATATATATATATATATATATATATATATATATATATATATATTTATATATATGGATGTAGTTTTTTGACATAGATGGTATAAATATTAGACATTAGTCAACACAAAAAATAAAATAAATATTTTGACAATAATGGCTGATTAATACAGCGCGTTTAGCTACCGTGTTGGTGGTCCCGGTTTCGATTCCTAGGGGGGAAGTAAAAATAAATATCAGTGATTTTACAGTCTTATGTATAACTTATATTACTTGGCCTGGTCCCTGAAGCGCAGAAGTGATAACCTTGCTACGATGTAATGATCAAAATTACACAGCGTCAATAGGATGCAATGCCCAATGCACCATTGGGTGCGAATAGGGGTAATTTCTCTTAAAAATCAAGCACTTGAACTTCCATATTCTTCTTTATCTACGTTAAAATGTCAAAATTGTGTAGATTATACTCGTAGATTAATACGCTATACGTGTACTTCAATTTTATGACCACGCATTTATTCCAATATATTACCAACCCAATCTTGAAACAATCAGCTTATCTCGGAGTTGAATGGTACTAGGGATAAGATCAGTCTTTTGTGGGGAACTAAATGTAGACCGACCACTGACAGTGATAAGCCTTCCCTTATCCGCGCTAAATTAACCGTAGCATCAATTTAGCGTGAAGTTAACGAGAAGTCTGTTTTACTTGACAATGAAGTATTGTTCCGGGGCTCGTCCACGACTGGCAAGCGAGATTCGACCTTAGCAACCGAGCTTTGAAGGGAGGCTGGGATGTATGGTGGATAAGATTTTCAACTTTGTGTGTGATTTAATTGTGCGTATCATGACCCGTGTTTCCAGGGTATGTTTATTTCTCTGAGCATATACAAATTCCAGATTTATTTTCAAATATTCAAGTTCGTAAAGAAAATTAATATTATTACATGATATTTATAATATTCAATAATATTTACTCATGGCAGTTTAACAACTGAATGGTAAAAAAAACATATTTGTAGTTAAAAACGACTTCATCGTTACTTACGTGATCAATCCTGCGATCTAGGGTTAAATTAAATATATATTAGAGTATTTTTTTCCAAATGTTTAAACTTAATCCTTATACACGTCGCTCACTCCTTTCAAGAACGTCATGAATAAAAATCTCCCAGCAAAAAAGGCATATTTTAAACTTAATATCTATCCGCTACAGGGTAGAAAGTGTTGTTTTTGCATTTTGAAGCAAAGGTATTGTTAATTTTTTTTTAATATACTAAATATTTTTCAAATGGAGAAAAAACGTTCAGGTTTTACCTAAAAAGATCTGTTGCATAATAAAAAGTTCAATAAGTGGCTTGATATTTATTTTTGATACATTGTATTATATTTAAAAAATAGATTTAGTGGTATTTACCAAGTAAAAGGTGCATTAAAATGTATGGATATTACCACGAAGTGACTGCCGAACACTTTAGTGGCGCCCGTATACAAATTATGCAAATACGTATCTAGGTAATATAATATAATTTATTGTAATTTTCAAATTCCTCAGCTAAAACGGATGTCCACATCCGTGCTATCAATAATATCAGATGGAGGTATCGGAATACAAATCACTCAAGCTTGTGGCACAGACGTCACACAGTGTGAGAATCAGCTAATCTAGCTGTACTAAATTAATAACTCCCTAACCTTAGTTATGTATACTATGTGTGATATATCATTTTAAAGGTAATGAAACCAGAAATAGAGATTAGAAATAGTTTTATTAAAATATGTAAGTACACGGTAAAAGTATGTCATTCAAAGGTCGAGATATTATTCGATGAACCTTCCATTGTACATAATCGTTTTAAAAATAAATTATTGTTTCACTTAATAAAATAATATATTAAATTTATCACGTTTTTAATATTGGTAATTGAAAACAGAAATACAATAAAAGTTCTAACAAAAATAAACCCAAAAAATTTGAACTCAAATAGGATATACTTAAAAAAATGTTTATAAATCACTGTGATTCTGTCGCTTTCGCTATTTTCACTATCAGATGAACCGGAATATGGTACTTCGCTAGTTTTTAATAAACGTAGAAAATCAGAAGATAATTTACAGTTTTTTTTTGTGAAAGATTCCTCAAACTTGTTATGAAAGGGTCAGAAGATATAAAAAGGATGTGCAGCAAATCTCTTTTTGTATCCATTCTTGATATTTTACTCGTATTGTCCCTTCTAAATCTTTTAATATCTTTATGTCTAGCTTCTTGTGCTTCTTCCGAAAGTTTACCGATAGGTAGAATACAAGAGTCTATAATTTCTTTACCGTGTACTAAAATTTTATGGACACTTGCAGGCATGTAAAACCAAGAATAATGTTTTTTAAAAATTAGTCTTGTCTCTCACGCAAACATCAAAAGCATTAATATTTATGTCATATCCACATGATAAAACCTCTAAAACAGTTTTAAATCGTTGGATCAATTCTTCATTTAACCCTGTAATAGCTGCTGTTTTTGAGGAATTTTTAGAAATTTACTTGCAGTATTGCCGTCATTTGTATTGCCAGTACCATGTTTAGGTATGTCCACTAAAACACCCATTTCTTCCCTGAAATTTTCTTGTAAAACCATTTTTCTTGATTGAAGGTTTTCTTCATCACTCTTATCTCTAATTTGCCATTTTTTAATATTCAAACGATATGCAATATGCATCTCCTGCAGGAGACATGCGAAAAATCGAATCCACGCATGGAGGAGAGATATTCCAAATGAATACATATTTTGATCTGGAATTTTGGTGATAAAATTGTCATTGTTCATCTCTCGAGGAGTTGCACCACAAATATAGCATTTGTTTGAAGATTTTTATGACGAAAGAGTGCTACAAATTTGTCCATCTACCATCGTAAATAACATTTTGTGATTTTCATTCACCTTGATTTTAGTTGAATTTTTTTACCCTCTCACATGTTTCTTCGAAATTTTTCAGTGGTCGTCCAATCCTAGTGCGAGTGTTATGATACGGTTGACTAACAGACGGCATAGTACTAAGAATATGCTTTGGCAAAGTAACTGATACATTGAGCCATTTAGAATTGTATTTCAAGAATGTACTCATATTTCTCTTATTTTTTTGCCAACAAACATAAAATTTGCAACATAAAGCACTCACAAAATTATTTAAATATATTTAAGTAGTTTTATTGCACAAAGAAAAACCATAGAAGTTCATTATGTAAGTGCAAATATTTTCTTTTCGCGATGCTACATCGATATCACGCCAAAGCTTAAACAATTCACTCCGAAAAAAAGTTCGCCCGCTCACTGAAAAAAGGGGAAAAAATTAAGGTTTGCACCTTTTGGCAGCAAAAATCTACGGGCCTAAATAGATAAAGAATGAAAATATAATATAGTGATACTTTTAGAGTGGTGTTCAAAGAAGTTTTTTTCTAAAGTCTATTCAATTTGACAAAAGTTTCTAAAAAAAAAATTGATTTTGTAGTTTTGTTATAATTTTATTTAAAATGGATCGATTATATATTTGATATTTTTTAATATAAATAATAGAGAATATACCTTGTTTTGTAGACTCCATGACAGTTTTTGTAAAAATAATCACCACAACGCATAAAACAATCATCTGAACGCACTAATAAAATCTGACTGATAACTGAAAACTCACAGCACTTCCGCCATAACATAGTTTACAACGCTGCCAAACTAACACATAGATTTTTACAAATCAAAATTTTTAAGTTTTAAATAGATTAACCTTTCAAAATCATATTAGACATACAATTAATACTAAATGAAGATATTCATTTTGGGACTTTAGTACAGCTAGATTGGCTGTTTCTCACACTGTGCGTCAGTGCGTTGTGTTGCTAATTTAGTTTCCATATGTGTTTCGCTACATAAATTAAGACTTGAAAGAGACCGCCGACTCCAGGTCCTTTGGAAAGGACCGCTTAGTTAATATTTCTCAACATGTTTTGATGTTGAGGCGCGAAGTTTAACGTTCGTGGTCGAGGAAATAGCGTGGCTCGTGTATGAGGCTCGATAAACGTGGTTATAGTAAATTCCCGATATAACGGACTAATTTGAGGGACGGGGTGTCCGTTGAAACCGAAAATCCGTTATGTGAAAATAGGCTGATTTTTTTCTGTTAAAATCAAATATTCGTGTTAAACAATTTTAACAGGAAACTAGAAATTGCTGAAACGCGAATGCTTAGATAATGGCAGCTGGAGTATCCTTTAGAGCAGGCCTGGCCAACCCAAATTGCACCCCGGGCCGCATCGTGACCTAAATTTTTCATAAAGGCCGCATACAGTATCTAATAATTAAAAAAAAAACAAAAACGAATTTCATCCTTAAAGTAATATGAATGCAGAGGTAATTAGAAAATACAATCAGGATAATTGTAAAAAAGAAACATCACTACGACCAGATGTGGAAACACTCATTGAACCAACAAAAATGTATCTATAAACATTGTTATCAATTTTAACAACCAAAATTATCAATAAGGACACATAAATACACAATATTACCAATTTTATTTGAAATAAAACCAATTTATCAATTGCTACTCAGTGCGAGATTTGAGTTTCTTTTCACCAGAATATATGCATTCCATGTAATTATAGAAACTTCATTGGTTTTAATAACTTAAATATGATTTAAAATACATTTTGAAGGACCCCATATTTAAAAAATAGTATTCGTCATACATCATACATACATTTAAACTATAAACTATTGTTTAACTAAGTGAAAGTATAAAAAATGTGTAAATATCGTTCTATTTATTGTTTCGGCATTAACTTTGTGGTAAGACATGTTACAATAATTAAAGAAAACACTTCGTTTTTTACCACTTGAGTTTTATAATACAGACCTGAATGATGGAAGTTTAACTTCTGAAACATGTAGTCTATAATAAAACTCAAGTGGTAAAAAACGAAGTGTTTTCTTTAATTATTAAATATCGTTTGTTAAAAATATATATATTTTTTACCTCAATGGTAACGCCATCTGTTAACCCGTAAACATTGGTTGCATTACGTAACTATTGTATCTACATGTGAATATCCAATTGCAAAAAAGTTAAACTTCAAAAACTTTTATTTTGTCTAAATTGTATGGCGCCCTTGAGGTGATTTCCCGAGAAAACGGTGCGTTATAAATAAGTCATAATTATTTTTATGAATTTATCAACGTGTTTAGCTTTTTTTGTGTACCTATATGAAAAAGTGAAGAGAAAGAAGACAATTTCGCACGATTACTTGCATTGCAATTTAAAACACGTACGTAATAATATTGTTACATTCAGTCGTAAATATTGAACTGTATTGTTTGGTGTATCTAAAAGTAAGTATGATATTTTTACCGCAGTGCCGAGAACGTTGCAATAAACAATAAATATTAAGAGACGTGAGTATAAAACGTTTCGATTCACTTTGTCGGCACCATCTTCTGATACATCCGAAGCTTTCAGGTCTTAGCCATTGTTAGATGAAATCGTTCTCAGCGTCTGACGACTTCATAATACGGCTACACTCGTTTTTATCGGGGCTAATTACGAAGCAGTATGTTTGAAGTATTTAGCAATTTAAATCAATGATTGCAACTAACATGGCATCGCGCCATGTTAGTTATACACATTCCAGTTTTTATTCAATGAATTGAATGTGCATACAACTCAATTTAGTTTCTATGCTTGTGTAATAAATTATTGCAGACCACAGTTTCGAAATCACCATTCGCCATTTTATTTAAATTTAAAAAATACAACTTATATTAGTAGAATATTTCGGCGAATATTTGACTATCAATGTTGCACACTGATTTAAAGTCATTTATATAAATTTCATACCTAATTTTAACAGTCTTTTAGAAATTATGGATAAAAATTGAAATCTTATATAAATTTCAATACAATTACGACAGGGTCAAAATAATAACAACCGAAACAAAGTATGTATCATATTAGTTTTGTGTTGATATTTCTTGGTGGAACTGCATTTTATAGAATAAAATAACAACTAAATAGTTTTTTCCACATTTATGTGAAGAAAAATGGGGGAGGAAAAGAAACATTAGACATGAAAATGCTCTTTATCCTACATTTTTATTTAGATTTTGAATGAATAATTTAAAAATTGAACGTTTTATTTTAGCTAACAAATCATTTATTATCTTTTGAACCAAGAACCTAACTAATGTTCAAGGGCTAAGTCACAAAAAGAACAACCAATTCCTCAGCGTTCTGGACGACTTTTACATCCCAGTTGATGACTATATTGAAAACTTTCACGGGTTTAGAAGGTGGAATTTTTTTAACTGGCATCATCTGCTCGCCGTGACCAAAGCTCACAGTCGTTTGGATTATAACCCCGTTCGGATTACGGTACATTCGAATTAGCGAGCTGGCACTGTATAGTTAAAAGATTTTTTCTTAATTTGCCTAATAATATAAAGATAACACATAAGTTTTGGACTTTCTAATATACGAGTAAAATACACATACATACTTGTTTTTTTGATCGGTGCATTTGATTCAATATGGAAATCGGAAATCATACAATCTGCTGCAATCTACCGCTAAGTATTCGCAATCTGATTAGCTTCAATTGTAATTGCTTCAATTCCCATGGGATGAAATGTTATATTTAGTGTAAAAAACACAAAGAAATGATATATACATACCATCACGCCATTTGGGAATGTGAAGGGTCAGATTATAATAAGAGCAATCTCATTTTTAATTTAAGTTTTACTTAGTAAATACCACTATTTATACTAAATCTATTGTGACACGTATTTGAAACACTGTATGTGAAGCTTATTCTAGATTTTAGAGATGGGTCCTTGGGACGTTGAAAGTTGAAGGGAGATGGAGGAGATGTTTCTTATTTTTATTTATTTATTTTAAAAAAAGCGGAAATATAGACAATAGTAGGGATTGATTTTGTTTATTTTTTTTTTTTTTGAATTTCAAAAAAATTTTTTTCAAAATGTTGTAATTTACTTTGTCAAACTTGAATTAAAATTTGATATATTTTACCACAAAGTGACTGCCAATAAATATGTTTTTTAAATACTCTTGTGATTCTGAAAAGAATTATAAAATAATACCTATAAAAATCACTTTATAAACACTCTGATTCCAGAATTGATTATTTATAAATATGTTCTTCCATATATGCACAGTTTGTTATATACCCATAAATACATAATTGTGTCATAGAGAAATGTAATTTAATACATTATTGCACCGTCTGTAATATAAAGTACTCTGTATAATGAAATATTTGAAGGGAGTTCGGTATTCAGTCCTATGAATAATCCATAAACAAGTCTTCATGAATGTTATAGTTTAATATTAATGATTTCATTCTCTTAAGAGTAATGCGATAAATTTCAATACTTATGATTTAGCTGCAATTACTTACAATAAATGCTATAATATCTCATAAGCAAAGGTACATGTATATACAGAGTATAGCTATTAACTTAATTTCAAGTATATTGAGATCGTTAAAGTCAGATATTTAATATAAATTACGAGAGTTATGTGTGATTTGTCCTCTTCATATATTTATACATTTTTTTATTTTATTAATTTTTTTTAAAATATGGTTACAATAAAATATTATAATTTATTTAATTTGCTAGACATTTCTACTTTCAACATATCTTAACCCGATGGTTGCCAGAGACGAGATATCTCAGCAAATGGCGGAGTGCCCGTATTGCCAGAGACGAGATATCTCGTCAGTACTTTTGATGACGTATTACTCCGCAGTTTTAACTCATTTTGACAATCTGTCAAAAACGGAATATACATTGCCATCTGTTGAAGTTCTCACAAAATATTTTATAAAGTTTTTAAATACTTTTAAGTGATTTATCGGTATCACTTTCAGCTGGCAGTTGACAGATGTCATTAGGACTACCACTCAAACCACTTGAAATATTGATTATTTTAATCGATTGTTTTGAACGCCAGGGGTTTTTATTTTGCTCAATTTTTTGTGTTTTTCTTATTATTTTAAAATATTATTATGAAAATATTTGTTTATTTATACCTTTCGCGTTATATTTTCTCCGATTTTATCAGTGTTTTGCTAGTGATATTGGTTTCTTTTCACAACTTTTTAGTAAATAAATTATTTCTTTGTGCTAAGTTCTTTGTTCTTCTTCGTGCTAAGTGAAAAAGAACAACCCGGTACTTCTCATGGCAGAAAATGGAAGGCAGAATTTCTATCGCGACTTACAGAAAGACATTTTTTGGAAAAACTACCACGGACCGAAAAAAATCATCCCCGACTGCGAAGTGTATTGTGTGTACTAGCAAAAAACTAAGAAAAGAGTCTAGTTATAGGTGTAAACAATGCAAGATGGCTCTTTGTGTTATACCGTGCTTTGAGAAGTACCACACAATGGAAAATTACTAATTTATCACATTTCTAACTAAACTTCATTCTAAGATACCTGATAAATAATAGTTGAGTGTTAATATTAAATTTACTATTTTTTTTACATTTCAAACTATATTCCATTGATAAATAATAGTTTTGTGTTAATATTAAATTTAATAAAAACTTGCGTGTGCGACTCAGTGTGACAACCCTGTCTGAGATGAAAATTTGAAACTGGTTTAACTTCAAGAATAAAACTCTAACAATCGATGCGGGATATAATATTTGGTAAGTAAATTATAATTCAATAAAAACAACAACAAAAAAATTTCTTTAGACAACTTTTTTTTTTCAAAAAAATACTTGGCCTGTTAAAAGGTTAAAAGTAGCTGTTCCTTTCTATGGAGACCAAGCTCCTGTACTTGGAAAGGGACTCATTGTTTATTATTTATACTTATGAATGATATGTATATATAAAAAAATGCTCTATTTATTTTGAGCTTAATTTTGTTTGTTGTTGATTAATATGCAAAAAATGCTTTTGATTTATTCAACTCCTGATAGATGTACGACATCTATTTGAATAATGGCATTGAATAGATGTCGTACATCTATTCAATGCCTGAATAGATGTACGACATCTATTCAGGCAACTAGAAACTGCCGAAAGTTCTTTAGAGACAAAATAAAAAGTTTGCACATTCTTGCAAGCCTGGATGTAACAAACATTAAAAGTAAGGTAGAGGAAAGGCAATTGAGACGGTATGGGTAAAGAGGACGCAGAGAACCTGATCATATTGTTGACCAGGCAATCACCATGGATCTTCCTCGAAAAACAACTAGAGGAAGACCTAAGAATTCATGGATGCAGCAGAAAGAAAACATGATTCGAAGGCATGGCCCAGGTAAAGTTGTGTATGATAGAAGAACTTACAACCTGAGGATGAGGAGAGCTTATCCCAACAGTATACAAAGACGATAAGTTAGGATGGAGCCAGGAAGGAGAAGAATTATTGTACACAAACAAAAGGTGATAAGCCCTGCACTTCACTGCGCTTCAGGTACCAGTCCAGGGTTATATTCAATAAATATAGAGCCAAATCAATGAAAGTTTTTGACCGCCCTGGGAATCGAACCTAGGACCTCCAGCGTAGTAGCTATACGACAAAAATATAAACCTTAGAAAGAATTCGATAAATATTACTTATTGGTGTTTTTACGAGTTATTGAATTTATGAATACCTTAATAAATTAATTATTATAATTTATACAATTGCAACAGATTTACAATAATATGAGTCAGTTTCACTACGCTAAAATTCTCATCGATGCCTGTAACATGCTATAAAGTATAATGTCTTATTCAGACTGGCAGAGACAAATAAAAATTGGGACATCAATGTATGGATGTTATTTCAAAACGTTGGGCCGCGGTCACGAAACGGCATTAAGTGTCTAATAAAAAGCATAATTTTATGCCAAAACTGCTCGGTTTGTATTCACTTCATGTTGTTCGAGAAGCATTTTAAAATGCCGTAATTTTCTCCGAAGCTTACGCTGACACTTCGAATGACTTTGGAAAGAATAAAGATTGTAAAACGCATATGTATAGATGTCTGTAGATGACACTGTATAACCATTCCTTATTTCACCAAGTTGCTTATATGGCATGGATATAGGCTGTAAATAATGCGAATGATATGTTTCAAAAGATCTAGTGGGAGTTTTAACAATCAAAACATATATTATAATACATGATTTACGATCAAATATCTTCGTTTTTCGCAACATTTTGAATGTATTTTGTAAATAAAAAGCATTGTTAACTAGTGTTTTTTTAAAAGTGGTATTACACAAAATGAACGATGAATGATAAGGAAATCTCACCAATAGATGTCTTGTGTGAAGTTCTAGTGATTCATGAACGATGTTTCAAAAATTAGTTAATATATTTAGAACTTCCAAGAATTTGAGGGGTGTGGCTGTCAATAATGGGAAGAATTGGTGAATGTTACACGTGTGTAAAGTGATCACTTAAACCAGCCCACGACGGTCGTCAGCCCCGTAAATGTCCAGACTTCCATATTCTTCTTCATCTTTGATGAGATGTCAAAAAATAATATGAATGATAAGGAGAGTGTTATTTTGAATGTGTCCAAATACTTTTTCACAAATCTGTGTTTCTCCACTAAGGATTGATTTTATTATTATTTGAACATAGATAAATCCGATCAGAGATAGCTATTTTGAACTAATCAAGGAAAGTCATAAGATTTCGCATATATTTATGACTTCCAGAAATTTGAGTAGTGTGGTTGTAAATTATTGGTAGAACGGTGAATGTTACACGTGTCTAAATTGATCACTTAACTAGGTAATGGCAGGTCGTAAGACGTGTAAATACCCAGACACCATATTTGATATAATGTAAATCAAATTATACGACTTGATTTGAGAACTGCATATGTATCATCAACAGGTGAAAATACAAACTTTTTATTTTTACTTGTTGATGAGAACATTTGTAGTTCTCGATACTAGTCGTGCTTACATCAATTAACCAAAAGAGGCTTATAACATACAAATTGTTTTATTTTTACATTTAAATCATCATGTATTCCACAAAATTAAAAAAAAAAACTATACAAACTAAACGTAGTATGGAAAATACCATATTCGAATTGAAAACAAATTTATTAGCTATTAGAAAATAATAAATATATTTCAATGATTTTTTAAAAATTCCCATGAAATTTACGATATTTGTTTTAAGGAAAATATTAAAATTTCCACTGATCTTATCTAAGAACGTGTCTTTGAACAAACATGGTTGATATTACAAATCCGAAAAGATAAAAAATATATACAATATTTGAACGTACGTAGGTGTCGAGGGACATTTTAATACCTGTCTTATTTAACGACATATTAATATAAACCTGTCATTTAATTGCGAAGGTATTTATAATGTGGTTAATTTATTTCCAAGGTGACATTTTTTATGTATTTCGCGCAACAGGTAGCGAAATAAACAGATATTAAAAGATAACGCGAGTCGATTAAAAACCTCATCTTCATTTTCTTATTCTTCTTGGTGTTCAACCGTGGCCTGTTTTAAAGAGATCCATCTCTTTGGTGGTCTGCCCAGGTGTCGTCTACTTTTGGGGTTGGCCATGCAAGGCAATAAGGGTAGTCCATATGGTTGCATTCTTTTTACATGAGCAAACCACTGTTTTCTTCGTTGCCTTTCTACCTAACGACATATATATATATTTATATATATATATATATATATATATATATATATATATATATATATATATATATATATATATATATATATATATATATATATATATATATATATATATATATATCACCTTACTTTAATATTATTTTATTGATATCTCAAGATAGGTAAAAAAGAATACGGAAGTATAGGCATTTACAGGAATTATGACCTATCATTAGCTTTGATTATATAATGATTTTATTAACTAAGTCGGCAGTCACTTCGTGTTAATATCTGTCCATTTTGATTTAAGTTTAACGTGGTAAATATTGCCATTTCTGGTGCAGAATGCATCGAAACACGTGACACAATATATTTTAAGAAATAGTGGTATTTACCAAGTAAAACATAAATTTAAAATCATTATAAACACTGAAATGTCTGGGTGGCCCACGGAGTTTTTAAACGACAGTCATTGTATTTTTTTTTCTCTACTGATCTCGTATTTAAACCATGCCGCTTTATATATATCTTTCTACATCCATAATTCGAATGATTTTTGTAAAAGCATGCACTTTATGGGAAACCATTGTGTTTGAATGACATGTGACACATCATGACATATGAGAAATTATTGTCACGTCACGGAGATCGCTTCCTTATTTACTACTTTAAACCTGACGATGATTTCAGTGATGCTCAAACTATCGTTTTAATAAAAATGCAATTCATTATATATTTTAAGGTTTCTCAACTTGAGATAAAGCATCATTCGTTTTTTTTTATTATTTGAAAGAAGATAAAAGTCTCAGAATCACAGAGCTTACAAAATGGCATTTGTGTTACGTTCACCATTCTGCCGATCATTGAACAGTCATATTGTATTAAATATTTGAAACATATTTATGCAGTATTGTCGGATTCCGCTATAAAATTGATATTCCTTCCGTAGGGTGAGTAATCCAGTGTTTGAGTGAATAAATAAAAATAAAAAATGATAATCAACCGGTCACACATCGCTCACTCCTTAAATTATCGCTCGTATTAAAAACAAAAAATAAGCCATTTATTGAACTTTTTACTGTGCAACAGACCTTTTTAGGTAAAATCTGAATGTTTTTTCTCTATTTGAAAAATATTTAGTATATTTAAAAAAATAATTAAACAATACCTTTTAATCAAAAAGGCATTCACAGCTGAAAAAAGACTAATTTTGATTTATGACGTTCTTGAAAGCAGTGAGCGACATAAGTATCTAAAATTTAAAATCCATGAAAATGAGTATCTGGAAAAAAATATTTAAAAAATCAATCATGCTTGTATAACAAAATAACAACAATATAGTTTTTTTTTTACTTTTATTATATATATTTTATTTGATCAGTGACCGGGTCTCGTCGTTACCGATGTCGTCAAAAAGGTGGGCTAGGCGAAATCGCATATTATATCTACAACAAGGCAGGGGTTGAAAATTATGATTTTCCAATATTTTTTCCGACAAAAGGAATTTAAATTGAGTGAACTTCCGTAGTGTATTCCATATAATAATAAATACATTCAATTTTATCTTTGAAATATATTTTTGTAAGTAAATTTAAACAATGCATTTGTGAATCTAGAACAGTTGGTTGACGTCTTACTAAAATATACGTGGAAAACTGTATAGTTGTTATTTTTTATATAAAATGCAGTTCCACTAGGAAATATCAGTACAAAACTCATATATAAATTTATTCAGTTTACTCCTAGGTCCTTTCGACAATCATTTTTATAACTACACATAAAAAACCGTAATACATCAGAGCAAACGACGAAGAAAACGCATCAAATTTAACTAATATGAAGTACTTTTTTTTATAAAATCTCAAAGTTTTGACTTTTTTCCAATATGTCCAAATGCATTATTTGCTCAACAGTTTGAGGGCAAGTGTTAAGTTTATCGTTTGCAAGCTCAGATCATATCGACCATCCGGCTTGAAGACACAACAATGGGCTACAAATGCAGTGAGTTACAAATCACAATGGTGCAAGGCTAATAACTTAGAAATGGAAAATGGGTGGCACATAATAAATGACGCGTCTTTGTCGAGGAAATGGATCAGTCAAACATGAAAGAACTATGAATTATTGATATTTTCACGTTTATTGACATTGATCGACTTTAAAAAGGGATGTTTGAAGACGATTTTTATTTTTTTTTAATTAAGGGAAATATTTGTGTTTTTATTATTAACAAAATACTTTAATTTCATACTATTTTTGTGAACCTAAGCTGCTCATTATGCTAATCAAATTGTAGAAGAGTGGGTTCGAACCCAGAAATTCTGACTCGAGAGTCCGCGACACTAACCACGGGACCACAACCCGACACAATATGATATATGCTCATCTTTTACCCGCTCCAGACTAGACGGCCCGAGACCGATTGACGACGTTTTAATCCATTTATTTTTTGTGTATCATTATGATCATCATCCTATTATTACTTCTATTATCCATGTCTTTATAAGCGCCCTTGAGGTAGTATTTGTCCCTTCCAACGAGAAGCAACAATCGACGGACACTGTTCTTAAAGACATGATCAGTACTGGAATATTATGGATGGATGTCGCAGTAGAGCAACAAACTAGTAAAAAGTGTAAAAATCTTCTAGAACACGACTATGATACCCGCTTCACCCACAACGAAGGGTTGATGGCTCCAAGAGTGAACAATAAGTAAGTAAGTGAAGTATTTCAAATAAATGAAATAAATAAAAAAATAAAGAAAGGAGAAGAAGAAGTCTACTGATAATGTTTTAATAAGACGAAACGCGTCACAAATTATTATATATCGCTCACTCCTTTCAAGAACGTCATAAATCAAAAATCGTCAATTTTCAGTTGTGCATGTTTTCGAATGTCCAGAGAATGTACTATATCCCAGCAAAAGAGGCAAATTTTTAACTAAATATTTACCCGCTACAGGGCAGAAAGTGTTGTTTTTGCATTTTGAAGAAAAGGTATTGTGTAATGATTTTTTTTTAATATACTAAATATTTTTCAAATGGAGAAAAAACCTTCAAGTTAAACCTAAAAAGATCTGTTGCACAGTAAAAAGTTCAATGAGTGGCTTGATATTTATTTTTAATACATTGTATTTTATTTTTAAACATTAAAACCATTCTCCTGAAAAATCAAGTTTTTTGATTTATGACGTTCTTGAAAGGAGTGAGCGATATATATGTAAATAAAAGTACAATTCGATCCAATATATAACCTTGTTTAATTTTGGATATATTACCCAAAAAATTAAAATGGAATTCTACCAACTGTCTGCAGTTACAATGAATAAGTAGAAGTCTAGTTAGGATAACGCTAGTCAACAGAAGTAATGATTCATTTATTGATTTGGCGTTTTATTTGTAGAAATCCAGTCAAATTTATGTCTCCTTCTTCTTCTTCATCTTGTGACCTGTTTTTAAGAGGTATTAGCCGTACAGTGCGATGTGGGGGAGTCTGGATAGTTCCATTCTCCTCACATGCGCATACCATTGTCTCCTTCGTTGCCTCCCCACCTAACAACATCTTCGATCTCGCATATTTCCCTGACCCTATCATTTCTTATTATATCTCAATTTATGTATTAATTGTTAAATGAGACACAGATTTTATGAGTCTACTAAATTTTATTTTGTTGTTGAAAAGGGACATAAAAATTAATATTGTGACAATTGTTCCCCTAGTTATGGCATTTTCAAATAAATAGGCGAAAAAATTATCACACTATTAATATTTTTGTTTTTTTTTTAACAATAAAATAATATAGATTTATATAATCCACTGACACATCGTGATGGAATTGCATTTTTAATATATTATTAGATTAAAACCAATATTTTTAGCTTTTCCACTTTATTTTTTGGGTTTCGTCGTTACCGACATCATCAGACTGGTGGGAGGCTATACAAATTGTTTTGTTATATATAAAACATGCCAGGAGTTGATAACCATGATTTGATATAATTTTGTTGAGAAATTAGTTTAATTTGAGTGAATTTAAGTATTGTATGATTATAAAAATATTTTTATAAAAACAAAAAAAAACCTTTATAAAAAATATTTTTAAATAAATAAATCTGATGATGTCGGTAACGACGAAACCCAGTCGCTGGTCAAATAAAAATAAAGTGGAAAAGCTAAAAATATTGGTTTTAATCTAATAATATATTAATAAAATGAAACTTAGTAGACTCAAAAAATCTGTGTTTGATTTTACAATTAATACATAAAGAAGTTGTAATGATTATTAACACGTAATGCAATAATCCTCTTCAACCGTTTTTCTCTTTTCCTGTTTTTAGGAGGCGTGTCGCCCCGCCCAGGATCGTGACTTTTGACCGGTTTCGCTACCCATCACGAGCCCGGATCGTCCACTTATCCGTAACTAGTGAACGTTTCGCCATCATCAAAGCCCACTGGAGAGGAAGGGAGCTCAAGCAGCGCGAGGAGGGTCACGTCCGCGTCTCAAGGGCGGAGTCTGCGATCGAAATTTCAATTTCAGAAATAATTGGAAACTCAATTACAGTTGACAAAGTTCTTCAGTAATACATTAAATGGGTAAAATGAACCAATACATATAATATGGTGAAGAATAAATTGCGAATTTGGTTGATAATAGAAGCAGAGGAAGACCAAAGATAACTTGACGATATTAAGTAATATATTTCAAATACTTGTGTTCAAATACTAAGTGTCGCATGAATTTGCAAAAGGTGAAGATTGTTTACAAAAAAAGATTGGTGTGGCGTTCTATTCTCTCTGCCTATCCCTACGGGGAAACGGCATAGTGGTTAGTTTGTTAGTTTAGTTCAAAAAATTTTTTTTTTGGCATTTCAACAAGGATGATGAAGAATATGGAAGTCTGGGCGTTCACGGGGCTTACGACCGTCATAGGCTGGTTTGAGTGATCTTTTTACACACGTGTAACATTCACCGATTCTACCCATGATTGACAACCTCACTACACAAATTCTTGGATGCTCTAAATATAAAATATGATCCAATTTTGAAACATTGTATAATAATCACTACGATTTTCACTAGAGAGATTTATTGGTGAGATATAAGACTTCCTTATTCTTCTACATCTATGTTGAGATGTAAAAAATAATTATTTGATGAATAACTCCTATAATTAGAGAAAATCCAGATTTGTGAACAAGTATTTGGACACACTCAAAATGTTGTTAATTCATTCTTTTTCTCACGCTTATTTGAACCCAATCGTGCCTAGGACCCTGTATCGTTTCAACGTATGAAAGCAGTGTTAATGACGAATATGCGCCGAAACGTTGTGTGAAAGACGTTCGTTGGTAATGTATTGTAAGTAAAAAATGGATTGCTGAGATTAGCATTATAAATAAAAGAGAATGGTGTATTGAGGTGGTTTTGGCGTGTGAATCAAATGAGTAAAGAAATAATAGTAATACAAATTGATGAGGCAAATGTGGTTGGTAATAAAAGCAAAGGAAGATCGAAGAAAACTTGGCATGATCGATTATTTCAAATACTTAAAAGTGGTCAAGTTATGTGTCGGAATAATCGGTGGGTATTTCGGAAGTGGCGAAGATTGTTTGCAAATACAGATTGGTGTGGCATTCTATTACCTACCCCTGCGGAGAGTAAGTAAAAATTATTCATAACTTATTCAAATATTTTAACTTAATCTTACTTAATCCTCATATGTGCATTAAAGAATTACTCCCACATATCACAAGAAAACACCTCCCAGCAAAGCTCACAAAAATTAGTAAGTTAAAATATCTAAGAATCTGAAGATTTTGGATCAACCTTATATGTCAAGTAATTTCTTACGGAGCAGAGCTTTTCTCAGAAGCTATCCATCATTTTATCCTTACAGGACCTCGTGATAAGTGTTGTATAATCAACAATAAATATTCCGTCCAGGCAAGGTATAATCTCATCTCCCTGATGCGGTGTAGTCCCTGAAACCTCTTCATTATATCTAACTTAACGGCCTTTAATTACGGTCCATCATCTCTTTTGCGCCATTAACATACTTATAAAGCAGACACGGAGAAGAGCTTCCAGAAATTGACGTTATAGCTATCTAAGCAAAATATGGATACAAATATTGCACGTTTCTCCAGTGCATACAAATGAGCATATTTAAATAAAATAAAAACTATGTCTTCTTCTTCCTGGCTACATCCCAATTTATTATTTATTAACTGTTGGGCTTAGCTCTCCTCGTCCTCGGATTGTAGGTCTTTCTATCACGGACAACGTCATAGGCTTTGCCTTCGAGTCATATTTTCTTTCTGCATCATCCATGAACTCTTTAGTCTTCCTCTAAACGTCAGGTTTTTATATCATGGGCAACTTCACCTAGGTCATGCCTTTGAATGATGCTATTTTTCTTTAGCATCCATGAATTTTTTGGTCTTCCTCTAGATGTCTTTCAAGGAAGATGTATGGCGATTGTCTTGTTCAAAATATAATCAGGTTCTCTGTGTCCTATGTGCCCATTACCTTACTATTGATGCCTTAGACCATGAATGCGTAAACAGTTTTTGTTGTCACTAAGAGACACTCCAGCTTACCATCTAAGCATTCGCATTTTAGCAGTTTCTAGTTGCCTAGAGGAGGTATTTTAATGTAGGTGCCCAGAATTAGGAGCCATAGAGGAGTTGGTGTCTGATAACTGTCAGGTAAACTTCAATAATATATTTTTTTTAAAACTATGGATCATATTCACATACCGTGAAAAAGTGGTTAAAAGTGCTTAAAAGAGACAGTTTTGATAATATTGTTATTTTTTTAAGTTACTTTTAAGAATCCGTGACAATCTGTTTAAGTCGTTATTTATCGGGGAAATTTTGTTTGAAAAGGGAAAAAAATATTTCATTTTTATCATTATATTAAAAAATAAATATCGTTGTATCAATAATTAATTATAAATATGTATTGAAAAAAAAGTAACTTAAATCTTTGACATGTCAAACATCCACATATTCTTCTTCATTTATGCTGAAATGTCGAAAAAAGTAAAAACAACTTCTGAGTGAAGAAAACCCGGATTTGTGAACAGGTACTCGGATATACTAAAATGCTGTGAATAAATCTTTAATTTCAGTGTAGGTAGGTAGGTACTGAGGACAAAGAAAAAAAACATATTTGATAAGCTACAAACCCATATTTATAACATTGTGTTGTAATAAATTACATATTATTTTAACAAAATAATGTAAGGTTTCAGTAATAATATATTAGATCAACCATGACAAAAAATAAATAATTTAATTTCAAGTGTTTTTTTCATGTTCAACGCCAATCGGCCTATCTTTTCTAACCATATTAAATCGACCAAAATATTTATTTTATTAAAATAAAAAATACCGTCTAAGTGTAATTGGTATGTACAAAATCTATTTACTAAAGACGAAATGTAAAAAAAATAAGATAAACATGTAATTTAAAATTCCTGAATGCTGTACGCAGGCGAGCGTATCATCCAATGATTGATATATTTATTTTTTAATATCGGCGCTATGGCCTGAAGGCCTGTCCGTCGCTGTAGATATTATTACCAAAATGAAGACCCTAATAAATACTCAGCAAACATCGATTCTTCACACTAATCTGCGCCTAAAATGATGATCGGTTTCCAAAATGGTAATTCAGGAACCAACGCAGTCACTCTTTCGAGACCAATTTCACAAACAACGTCGGAAATAGGCGATTCTCAAAGATTTTTAATATAAGTTTAATGTAAGTTTCACTTGACAAATACCACTATCTATTTTGACGTATTCCGATGCATTCTGTATCATTTTTAAGCACTGCATTATTAAAAGTGGTGTTAACGAAGTGATACTTAAATTAAAAATGGATAATTATTACCACATTGTGACTGCCAGAACATTTTTTCATCTTCCTTGGTATGGGTGTTATGTATTTTTTCAACCTTTCCTTTTCTATTCATTCCCATACATACAAGTAAGTCATATTTGACACTTTGCCATACATATTTTGTGTTCAAATTATATTTAAAACAGTAAATGTCATTTGATTAAGTATTTTGTCCGCCTCCGTAGTGTAATGGTCAGCACGCTCGGCTACCGTTCTGGAGGTTCTGGGTTCGATTCCCAAGGGGGGTAAAATAAATATAAGTGATTTTTTCACAGTAATATTTATTCAATATTACCCTGGACTGGTACCTGAAGCGGAAGGCTGATCACCTT
Source organism: Brachycentrus maculatus (assembly GCF_059751285.1). Classification (NCBI taxonomy): domain Eukaryota; kingdom Metazoa; phylum Arthropoda; class Insecta; order Trichoptera; family Brachycentridae; genus Brachycentrus; species Brachycentrus maculatus. The sequence continues at coordinate 349,765 of NW_028281162.1, forward strand.
TCCTTCATGTGTAAACGATCAAGATAACACTGCGTTTATATGACGCAGTGCCCTATGCACCATTAGGGTGCGGATAAGGGTTTTATTTTTATTTATTATTAATTTAGCTGCTCCTTAATTGTAATATCTATTTTTGATTTTACTCAGTAAATAGCGCTATTTCTGAAAATCTATTGTCACTTGTTTCGATGCAATCTGCACCAATTTCAATCATTATTTGATAATAGTGTGGAACCTATTGAAATGTCACGATAGTGGTGATTTTTACCAAGTTAAATTAAAAATTAAATTTGATTTAGTTAACTTATTTTGTAAAATGGTTTAAAGTCGACTGCCAGAGTTAAAGTGTTTCAAACGCATGTCTCGATCTTGCCATAATGATGTCTACCGAACAAAAGGCTAACCCGTTAAGGGAATAATGTGCACATAATATTAGGTGGAGTCTTTTATAGTGTGGTATTTTTGTTGCTGTTCAAACACAATGTCTCCAATATGAAAACGTCAACCAAAATTATATTATTTAACTGAAATTGAAAATTCAAACTAAATTTTATTTTTTTCCATTTCTAGACATCACCAAGACGTACGTTAATATGTTGTCTTTTATAAAAATAAACAGACAGTGTTTTTTGTTTTTCACTTAATTAAATTTTTACTTAATTTTGATTATATTAGTTGGACGAATTAATTTGGAAATCGAAGCAGAAGAAAACTTCGTATTATCAAGAGTTAAAGTGGTCAGATCAGGAATCGGAATAGTGGGCAGGTATGTATGAGGACATGCATGAATGTCGATAAAGCGTACATTATTTGTAAAGATAAAGTGTTGTAGCGTTCGATTCTCTGTCTATCCTTGCGGAGATGCGTCGTGATAGTTAGTTAGTTAGTAAAAATCATTAGTTTTTATTTTCTCTATTGCAAATACAGCATATTGTATTTTTTACTGTACTAAACGCTGATTTTCGCGAAACTTAACTGAACTGACCAACAGTATAAAGAAAAAACATGTTTTTTTTTCTTCTTCCAAAGATGTAAAATTTAGCCGTGATTTTGATACTCTACTTTGAATTTAATACTTCCAAAACATTTTTTTAATTTTTTTATTTATTATAAACACAGATTTTTGCCACAGAAATAAACAGAGCTGAATTATTGCATAAAGGAAATTCCATTTTTTCTGTAGAAGGTATAAAATTTATTCGTTGATTTTAATATTTTACATTGATTTTACTAACAAACTACAAACAGAACTTTTTACTGTAATTAACACCGATTTTCGCGACTAAACTGAACAATGGTATAAGGAAAATTCCTGATTTTTTTCTGCAAAAGGTGTAATTCCTTGATTTTAATATTTTATATTGATTTTACTACTTAAAATTGATTTAACTACAAACAGAACTTTTTACTGTAATTAATACTTTTTTTTTTACTGTAGTAAAGAAAATTCCTGATTTTTTCTGTAAGAGGTGTAAAATTTAGCCGTTGATTTTACTACTTTTTCAAGTTGGGGCATTAAATAAGGCCCCGCACGAAAATGATTTATAAGCGAAGCAATAAAACTGGTCGGTCCACGTTGGACCATAAAAATATTATTCACGAGTCGAGGTCATAAAGTACAAAGCGCGGAGCAGAAAGGTGGCTTCAGGAGGTAAGGAGGAAGGTCGGGCATACGAATAACCCCATTGGAAACCTTTTTCTCGAAGAACTGTAAACTTCGGCCCAAAATCCATCGCGGGGTGATCAATCGGATCAATTTGAAGCCGTGGATGATAAAAGTTGGAGCTTTTGAATTCAAATAGAAAATTTTGCATCAGTCTATTGTATGTATATTCAATCGAAAATATTGATAATACAAGCAATGGGTTTATAATAATAAAAACAAAATTAAATTAGGATAATTTGTATATCGCCATTTTTGGAAAATACTACCTCAAAGGCGCTTCAAATGGCATCAATGGTATATCTTTGACACTATTTACTAAAAGTGTAGGTCAAGTATAATAACCTAAGGTATTTCAAGGGGTACTCGGAAACATCTAATTCAGAAAGCGATCGGCCGCGCAGGGGGCAAGATCACTTTAAACGGTCTATGACAGGTTTTAAGCCATGTTAATAACCATTCTTTTTCATCTACGTCGATAAATGAAATCAATTTTGAAATTATTTCATTAAAAATTAATAGAGGATCTTTTTCAAATTAGAATATCTATTATTTTTCGAATTCCATTTTGTATTATTAAAGTATTTTTAAAAAACTCATACAAATTCAACACTTTAAAGTATATATAAAACTGTGCCCAAAAATACACTTATTTAACTATATGACGCAATTTGTTTAAGTGTGAAGAGATGCATGAATATAGAAAAGGCAAAGATTGCATATACAGATTGGTGTGGTACTTTATTCTCTCTGTCTACTCCTACAGGGAAGCGGCGTGATGGTTAGTTAGTTATAACTATACTTTACTGGCAGGTATAACTATACTATTTTTTATAAACAAAACAAAAATGTCCTTCCATAAATTAACGAGCAAAGGAAAATCAGCTCTTTTCATAACATGCCGAAAGCGTGTATTCGGAAATACGCGACCGAAAGCGATGACATGATTGTAGTGATTTGTTACTTCACCCCTGAATTTAATACGCCATTCGGTAGGCCAAATAAATCAGCCTTTGGTCGTAAATCATGACAATCCGATATCATACGACTCCTTTAGGGCTGTCTCAGGGTGTGTTGTATTCTAGAAAATATTGCAAAATAATAATTTACGACACCTTGAATTAGTTCAGAGATTCTTCTTCCCAGTTCCATACATTTTCTAGATCAATGATAACCATGTGAAGGTGTTTTTTTTAATATGTTCAAAGGTTGAAATTTATTATTAGTTGTTTTTTAAATGTTTTTCGCAGATAATTTGTGGCAAATTTTATAAACTTTATAAAATGATGTTTTTACCACTTTTTACTGGTGTAAGTTATCCAACCGGTTTCGACAAGAACCTTGTCATCATCAGGGTTAATGTACTAAATTCCAAAACATTTTATATTTATATATTTAAATATGTTATTAATTTATTATTAGATTAAAACCAATATTTTTAGCTTTTCCACTTTTTTATTTGACCAGCGACCGGGTTTCGTCGTTACCGACATCATCAGACTGGTTCCAGTCTGATGATGTCGGTAACGACGAAACCCGGTCGCTGGTCAAATAAAAAAGTGGAAAAGCTAAAAAGATTGGTTTTAATCTAATAATAAATTAAAAATGCAATTCCATCACGAAGTGTCAGTGTATAATATAAATCTATTAAATATGTTTTTATTGGTTGTTATTTGAATTTAACAGCACTGTATATTTCATCTTGTCAAGTGATTTTTTTTAATATATACTAAACTAACTAACTAACCATCATCCGCTTTTCCACAGGGGTAGGTAGAGAGCTACACTACAATAAAATGCTACACCAATCTGTCTTTGCAAACAATATTCGCTCTCTTCCAAATTCATGCGTCTCCTTATACAAACCCGCCGATTATTCTCTGACTCCTGACCTGACCACTTTCAAGTATTTGAAATATATCACTTGATCATGCCATGTTTTCTTTGGTCTTCCTCTGTTTCTATTATCAACTTTATTTTCCTTTTATTTTATTTTTAAATCATGATCAGAATAGTTAATATTGAACAGTGAGTAAAGAGATCCATTACAAAAGCTAAGGCAAGGTCGTAAGTTGTGTGTAAACGACCAGACTTCCATATTTCTATTTCAATAAAGAGTAAAGTTCTTTAACTTAGTTATGATGTCAATATAAATCTTAATAGCAGATTATAATTTACAGTGCACCAGTATGATGATGTCGGTAGCGACGAAACTCGGTCACTAATCAAATAAAAAGGAAGTGTAATAAACTATGAATGTAGAAGTTGTGTTATTATAGGGTCAAAATTATTTTTTGAATCATTTTGGTCAAATACATATGCGCATATATACACAATAAACTAAATTTAAAAAAAAATATTTTTGTTAATATTTGATCCATTTTTTATGAAAAAAATAAAAAAATGTATTTTCAAATAAATGGCCTCCTAATGTGAATGGATATTTTTTTCTATACTATTGAAATAGCGGATAATATGTACTTTAAAAATATTTATTCGTATGGGGTGGTTAAAAAATATGTAACCAAAGAAATGTCATATGACACCTCGGTACATCGGGGCCACTTTATCATACAAATGGCCACTATTTCAATGTTGGCAAAATCTTTGCGTGGGCTAGATCGTCTGAGATATATCATAGATCCTCCCCGAGGGTGGTGGAAGGGGGTTGGGGATGATAGTAAATCCCAGGGTGCCAAAAGTGATATATCGACGAAATCGGTCCCGGTTTCAGAATGTTTCTTGTCATTTTATAAAACTGTGCTTTCTCCAGGTGAAAACAGTGAATTTGAAATATGAAAAATATTACAGATATACAAGTTAGTTTTCACGTTTGTCCACGCACATTTTTTTTAGATTACATATCGTAGTCGTACAGGAGAAAGTGACCAACTAACAAAACGTAAAATAATCAGGAGGGCCATTTAAGTCACTTTTGCTTGGCAAGAAAATAAACACGAATGCAGTCACTCATTTTTAACAAGTAAATATATTATACTTCCAAGTTTAAATCCTTTGGCATTTTTTTCAGGGCAATATTAAGCTAGTAAGATATCAAATAGTCAATGATCACGTTTTTGTTAAAAATGCACTTGGTCACATTCTCCTGTATGACTACGATATTAGAATCAGTTATTTTAAAAGAATCTATACATACATATTTTTTTTCACTCCTTACTTTTCAGTAACTCTTTTCATTTCGCTTCTTGTTTGAGTTCATGGAAGTATCTATGGTTGATTTGAGAACGCTTTTATTTAGGAGATACCTTTGGATTTCGAATGTACGCAAAATCCTCACCGAATTATTTCATTTATCGAGAGACTCATAAAAACATTAATTATTATTATTTTTTATGCTGCTTATAATTTGACCAGTTATTTTAATCCCTGGAACCCAAAATTGTGAACAAGGATTTAAACACAGGATTGAAAATGTTGTGAATAAACATTATTGTTACAAAAATACTTTTGTTTTGGTGACACAATTATTAATATGCGATATTATTGCATAAAATTCACCTTTTTACGATGTGTGTAGCTTTACGTCATGTCGTTGAAAAATCTTACCATTACTTTTGTAGGGTGGAAAAATTCCACCGCGTCAAAAGCTCTAACCGCTGCCTCATTACTCAGGGTACATTGACTATAACAAGCATCCGGAAGAGTAATGGCTACTTTTAGTCCTCGCGTCACTGGTTCACCACCCCACATAAATTTCTCTCATGCCGACCCCTGCTTACTACAACTTCTTGTACTTATTTTTTGTTTTCTCAGTTCAGGAAATATAAATAGGAACCAATATATTATTTTTTGTATAAAAATGTAGTATTAAAATTCCTTAGCAGTATGTCGCTGGACATAAAGATCTATCAGATTAAGTGGTGTCATTTAAAAAAAAAATAAGACTTGCATAAATAAGTACAATAAGTATTGTATCTATTGTATTATTTTAAGGGATCAACCTTATTAATTTATTATTGACTATATACGTTCACTTTTATTTTAAGACATAAAAACTAAATATGCTATAAATCCTTTTACAAATTAGCAAGCATAATTTTTTTAGACAACTAATGCATATTTTTATAAGTATTACTTTAGTAGTAGTACTGTCTTAAAATTCAAATAGATTTTTTCAAATATATTAAATAGAGTTGTAAATTAATAACAAACGATGACATAATGACATACTTACTATATTTTTACGATATTATATTTCTACTCCAAAAAGACATATGTAGGTAAGCCTGATTTCATTATATTTTAGGAATATAATGAATTGATTTTTCCTGGAAAGAACGAATTTACATTTTCTTTCTTATAAAACCGATAAATGCTTCATCTTAGTCGATGCATCTTTTGTATGCGAGTATATGGATATAACATTAGATGCGTCATCTCAGTTGAGACATACAACAATAGAAAAATCGGTAAGTAGGTATGTGGAGATGCATGACTATGAATGATACGAATATCATTTGCAAAGACAGATTCGTGTGGCATTCTATTCTCTCTGCCTACCCCTGCAGAGAAGCGGTGTGGTGGTTAAATTAATATTTAATTTAAGTTTAACTTGGTTACTAAGTAGTATTTACCAAGATAAAAGTAAATTTATAAAAATATATATACAATATCATTTGAGTTAACATAATTTGTTATATTGATTTTTTACATTATATAAGTGAGCTTATGCAACCATTATTATAACATTGAAATTATGAATATTTAGTTCGTGATACACGAAATTCCAGTTGAGATTTACCACTCTGAAATATTTATTACATCCTAAAAGCTCAGCCTGAACATCCCCTAAGGGGAAAGGCAAATAAATCTCTTCCACGCAACACTGTTACCTACTAAGATTGATTTATTCATATTGCACTTCTGATTTATGTAACGTGATATTTAATTCTTTTAAAAACAGATGTATGAATATCACATATGAAATATGTTTTCTTTTAAATGAAAGCTCTTCAAACCCCCATTTACTTAGTAATCAACAAAAAAAATCATTCTAACTAAATAAACTAAATAAAAATTTACGTGGGCATACCTGCAGATATTATCAGAATATAATTCATGGGTAACATCACATAATTCATTATCAATATTAAATGTAAAAAACGAAACTAATATGCATATTAAAATGATTTTTACTGCCTATTTTTGAACTACTACTTGTATTCAGACATTACATTAATACTTGACCTTGTAAAAAAGAATTTATGATGACCATCATTTTCTATATTCTTTCTTCATCCAGTTAAATATAATTTATTTAATAAACTGCAATCGCCCTGCATTCTATACGCTTTATTTACTTTATGAAATTTCCAACTACAATAAGTAGAAATTATAAAATTCTACCTATAGCTTCATATTTATTATTTATTCATACTTTTATTCGTTCAATAAAAGTAAATTTCATTATTGTTTTTTAAAACAAATCTTGTTTTTAAATTTCTTGCTAATATTTGATGAAAACATATCGTTTCACTAGCTGAAAATGCACAAAAAACACAAGCAATAACTTTTGTATATACACAAAAACATTGAGGAAAAATGACAAAACAAAGACGAGTGATATAATATAACAGAGTCAAGAGATTATTGTTGCTTTACGCTATGTTAAAAATATATATTTTCATCTACTTTTATGGGATCGATATACAGAATCGCCTACATATTTCTACGTAACTGCACGAATAGGTACTTGCCTAAGAAATTTGGGATGTCGCGCAAATAAAAAACAAAATATTTAGACAAATTTCACATTTTTATGGCAGTCAATTTTCACCACTACTCCAGATGTTATTATTCTTAACAAAAAGGCCGGTGAATGTTTCGCGACAGCATTTTTCTATAACAATAGCGCCCGCATTGTTCATGTAAATACGTCATACAAATCTCCGTCAGCCACCCTTGCCTGCGTGTGACGTTCAGGGTTGAGATATTAAAAACCAATACCAACAACCACTTGTCGAAGTGAAAGGTTTTCATTTGGAGCCGAACCGCAGGGGTGGAGCGACAATGGGCTGGAGATGAAAGGGTGTTTGGTGTTTGGGTGTCGTGTCGCCTATTTTCTTGCGTAATTGATATTTCAGATCAAAAAGAACAATAATTACAACGCCGACACCGTGAAGTATGTAACATAAAGAACACGCGTGATTTACAATTTTGAAGGGTGAATTTATTTTCGACAATCGTGTATTGTGGTGTGTGTAACAAGGCTGTCGGGAAATGTGACATTTTTATATTTCAGGAAAGATTGAGATAATAATTGAAATTTATAAAAAAATATTCGGTTATACTTGGTACAATTTTTTAACGAATCTGGAGTATTTTCGATGTTTTCGTATATAAACATATGTAGATAAAGTGTAGGTACCTACGATACACAATTACCATCACATATTTTTAAAATTAAAATATTTCGTTATTTTTTATTTTTCATTCACATAATTTTAAACCAAGTGGATGAATCATGGGGCTCTAGTTCAATAAAAGTGGAAAAAACTTTACCTACATATTTAAAAAAAATATATTATTTAATATATTTAACCTAATCGATGATTTGCTAGGGCTCTTTATTATTATATATTTCTATAAAAGCTAAGCTACAAGATATGTGATATGTAGGTTTTACATTATTTCTTACGATTCACAATAATATTCAACTTAGTAAGGGCTTTATTTTTTAGTATCTACTATAAAAAGTAAATTACAGAACTGAATTTAATATATTATTAGTAGTTAACTAGCAATAAAATTTAAAAAAGAGATTTGTTAGAACACCACTCACATTAAAATAGAATATTCCAATATTTTCTTTATCAACTTTTTAAAATAACAAAGACTGCCTTTACCTTTTCTTAATAATTAATATTGTAAGTTAAAAAATAAACTTTTTCTTCCAATAATAAATTAATATTTTATTGTTTATTATTGAAATGCTTTACTTTGAGTTTCCTGATGAAAATGTTCTCAAATACGAGGTATTTAAAGATGCAGTATATTTTAATATTCTACGAAAATATAGGCTCCCTCAAAGATGACAAAAATAGCAGGTAAGTTAACCTAAAACGTAGGGTTAAACCAATTATTATATCATTCAATTTATACAATACAAATATCTAAATCAGTGTATTAATTGTTTAGTATTCTTCACAACATCATATAAACACATAATCGCAGCACATAGATCCCTTTAATCCGTGGAAGACGGATAATGGAGAGTATCCTGGGACAATCAACACAACCGGAGATAATAAGGACTTCTGAATGGTCGGATTTCCGAAAGCTTTGTCGAAAGGGAAGAACCATCGAGGTGTGAAATTAGTTGGGCGTGAGATGGCTGAAGAGTTGCCGCCGACAAAAAGGAAACACAATGTAAGTATTATTTGTATTGAGATGTGTCGAATATTATTTGCTCGACACCAATGTTTATTAACTTGTTTTTCTTCTGTGCTCCTTATAGGAATCCAGCATTATATTAAAGGTGTTGCGTTTCTATACTTATCTCAACGTTTGTTCATTCATGTCTGTAAGGTGGACAATAGTAGGTAACTTCATACATTTTTAGTAGCGAGCATTTTTTAATTTTGTTTTTTTTTTTTAATCTTCACCCAATCGGTAAAATGTAAGTTTATAAATTATTTAAGTGTAAATAGCATCATGTGTTGATTAGGCAGTCACTTTGTGGTAATATCTATCCATTGTTAATAAAAGCCTTCCTTGGTAAATACCACTCTTCCCATGGTATTTACCGAATACTTTAATTGAAAATGAATAAATAATTTCCTTTAAAATATTTGTTTTAAAGGTGTAAGTTTTCAATATTTTAAAATCTCAACATTGAAAAAGAAAAGTCTGGGTATTTAAAGGTCTTACAACTTATCTGAGGTTGGTTTGAGTGAGCTCTTTGTACATATGTAACATTCTAAAATAATTTTCCTTATTCATAGAATAGCCCATGTATGTATTCTCATCTATGTTGATATATCAAAATGTAAAAAATAACTCCTATTAACTATATTTATATATATATATATATATATATATATATATATATATATATATATATATATATATATATATATATATATATATATATATATATATATATATATATATATATATATATATATATATATATATATATATATATATATATATATATATATATATATATATATATATATATATATATATATATATATATTTTGGATTTTGGTGATGTTTAAAAAAAGTTAGAGAAAACCACAAAAGAGAAGAGAAAAACTACACATTTACAAAATGTTGATCCTTTATTTTAATCCTCACCCTGAAGGGTATTACATACATAATAATAGAAGCAATGAAGCATTCACGCTTTAACCCTACGGTGGTCGGCGTCGAATATAGTTACACACACAATACAGCCCAGGGGTCCAAAAAACACCATCAGCTCTTCTTTGCGGGGTCTAATTAAAAGTCCAGCAACGGCTGCTGTGGAAATGATACTCATTGTGCATGACGCAGCGGGTAATCTGGACCCCCAAGCAATGCAAGTGTTACGATTTATGAGAGTAATGCTCACATGCTTGATTTATTGCTTTAACTAGAAATGAAATGGTTTGTTCATTTTACACGAAAAAAAATGTATGAAAATACACGAATTTTTAAATGGTTTTTTTTTTGAGATCTCAATATGTTTCTAATAAAATATTTACTTACTTGTTTGTTGTACACGTATTTTGATTGTCATTATTAATATCATTGAGATATATCATCTCAAAGGCCAGATATACGATAAATCGTAACTTTATTTAATTGTCTTTAAACCCTAGTAACATTTGAGGTACCTAATTGAAATTTTTGAAATACCGTTTTCGTATTAAAAAAAAATCTTCGAAATAAATATATGGTATTGAAAATAGAAGGTGAAGAAGAATATGGAAGTCTGGGCATTTACGGGGCTTACGACCGTCATAGGCTGGTTTAAGTGATCACTTTACACACGTGTAACATTCACCAATTCTACCCATTATTGACAACCACACTACTCAAATTCTTGGAAGTTCTATATATATGAACCAATTTAGAAACCTTGTTCATGAATCACTAGAACTTCACTAGAGACATCTATTGGTGAGATGTAAAGAAGCTTTTTATTAAGCAGAAACTCTTATATTAGTATGTGAGATCCGAATCCTGGATTATAATCCTGGATTATTCTTTGATGATATGTCAAAAAATAATATGAAAATAACTCCTGTAATTGGAGATAATCCAGATTTTGTGAACAAGTATTTGGACACACTCAAAATGTTGTAGAAAATAGAAGGAGTTAAAATTTTTTTTTTTCTTTAAATATGAGAAAAATATGTAGTCTGGAATGGCGAAGGAGGAATCATTTGTTGCTGCAAACAAATCAATAAGATTTAGACCACAGATGAGATATTTAAAAAAACTGATTCCAACAACAACAACAAAAATTGGGAGCCAAAACACGTCTGGCTCCTATCACAGCCATTCGTGTTATGAATTTGAACTTTTGAGATCTTGACTTTAACATCATTGTGATTTATCGAGAAAATCGAATATTAGAAGCTAAACTGGCAGTGCACAACGGAGTCCTGGTTCCAACTCTAATGTATGGAAGTAAAACATGGAGTTGGCAAAAGAAGGATGAAAGTAGACTGAATGCAGTCGAAATGCGATCTCTCAGAAGAATGTGCGACAAAGCGATGTATGATAGATGTTCGAATAGTGAAATAAGGAAGGAATGCAAAGCTGAGATAAGCATTATCGATAAAATTAAGAAAGGTGTGTTGAGATGGTTTGGACATGTAGAACGAATGAGTGAGGAAAGAACGGTTTAACATATTAATGAGATAATTTAGAGTAATTGAGAAAAAGAGCAGAGGTAGACCGAGAAAAACATGGCACGATCAGGTATGCCAAATACTTGAAAGTGGTCAGGTTAGGAGTCTTAACAATCGGCGGGTATGTATGAGGAGATGCATGAACGAGGAAGAGGCGAGAATGTTTGCAAAGACAGAGTGGTGTGGCGTTCTATTCTCTCTGCCTACCCCTGTGGAGAAGCGGCGTGATGGTAAGTTAGTTAGTTAGTTAGTGAAACACCATCCAAGTTTGTGAGGATAAAATCACGGTATTTCATATTTTTCACTTATTTTCGTTCCTACTGCGCACATGATTTTATACATCATTATATTTTGATATGTGCCTAGTTCATAAGCGTCGAGATTAGTGCTCGACGTGGGGCGAGAACAGCAGGGGACGCGTCACAATGAAAAAGTCATTATTTTGGTTAGGAGATTACATATTATTGTAGGCATTAAAATGTATTGTGTTTCAGTATCCATTACGGTAGAATGAATTTATATATTTTTTACTTTGAATAACCTCATAGAAACTTACCAAGGGAGATATGATATCCGTTCATTAAAACTTCAAAAATCGTTTTATATTATTTTCAAATTATTTTCTTTGGTCCACGTTTCTTGCTGGAACAAGAGGGGTGAATATTTATGTATGAATTTGAAATCAAACGCAGATTTTTTTAGTCTACTAAGTTATATTTTATTAACAAAAACACATACGAAATTAATATTGAGACAATTTTTTTTGCCTAGTTATGGCATTATCAAACGATTGTGAAGATCAAATGAACTGTCAGTCCTTATGTAGCTATACAATTCTAAGTGACAGTTTTAACATGTGGAGCAATAATTTATGGGATACAACAGTAGCTAATGGGGGATATAGGTACGTACCCTTATATTTATTTTCTGGGAAAGGAAGAATTTATTGACATGGCAATTTTTTTAGAGAATTAATCGTTTAAGGCTATATACAATTGTTGGAATTATTATTTTTTAGAATTTATATTTATAATTGTAATTACAAATTATTAGCTTATCAATAACGCATCATGCAAGCGTTTACATAGAATTTTCAATAATATTCTATTTGGGGTAAATATTGATTTTACATAGCAAAATATGCTTGAAAATAGCACCTGTCAAATACAGTACTATCACCCCGTTTCATGGAGAGAAGAAGCTTTAGACAGAGGGAATTAAACACCACACCACTCTGTCTTTGCAAACATTCTTCGCCTCTTCCACATTCATGCATCTCATTATACATGCATACATACCCGACGATTATTCCGACTCCTGACCTGACCTTGTGTCAAGCATTTGACATAATTGATGGTGACAAGTTTTCCTCGATATTCCTCGGCTCCTATTTACAATTACATTAAACTCATAAATTTCATTTACCGTTCTTTCCTCCTTTTTAACATACATGTATGAATGCAGCTTTTATTTTTTAACTTCTGTATTAGGTATTATACTACTCGTATATATATAAGTATTTCTACATGTTATGTAATCACTCTATGCCATTAACATTTATTAATCATAAAAACGTTATTTATTTTTTAAGGGGGAACTCGCACACATCCAATTCACTAAGCGTTCGGCCGCAAAAGGGACTCTTTGTATCGTGACGTATGTTTTTTTTTTAGAATGAAACATTGTTTTTCAAAAAAAAAACAAAATTATATTCGTATTTTTTTAACTCCTAATCTTTCAATAGCAAAAAATGCAATCACGTCAAATTTACCTCGGTTTAAAGAAAATCAAGTTAAGATTTATCGTGTATTAGGCCTTAAAGACAGTAAAAATATGCATCGTGAAAAACTCGTGAAACGAATAATAATTCACAATTTTTAAGGGTCAAAAATCACAAGACAAAAACTCTTATCTGCACCCCAATGGTGCATAGAGTGCTGCGTCATATAAACCCAGTGTTATCTTGATTGTTTACACATGAGGGAAAGGTGATCAGTCCTCCGCTTCAGGTAATATTGAATAAATATTACACCAAAAAAAACATTGTTCATTTAAAACGCGTTCTGATCATTTTCACCGTATTTTGAAAATATCCTTTTTCCCGCAGAATGGCCTACTGTCCACGGTTGTCAACTCGGCCAGGACGATCAAAGGATTACACGAAAAAAGTAAAAAGATTAATTGGATGGGTGTTCGTGCGTATCGCATTTGCCATTGGTGGGCACCGTGTCATTACTCTTGCTTACCGCGCCCGGCAGGAAGTTATCCACAAACCGCCGAATCATTCCTCCTTTAAGAGGTTTTTTTTCCATCATCTGAGGTATCCAACCCTTATTACTCACCCACACAAGAAACCATTGAATATAAAAAATGTTAAAATGAAGAATAAGTTCATGATTAGTATTATAAAGGCGTAAGAGTGAATGCTGGTATCAGAGTAAATGGTGCACTAAAATAAGTTTTCGCAAATAAAAACCTATCAGTCAAAGTTTAACTGGCAGTACATAACGGAGTCTTAATATTTGGAAGTGAAGCATACAAAGATGAAATAAGACAAAATGCAGTCGAAATACGATCCTTCTGACCAATGTGTGTCAAAACGATGTATGAAAGTTGATCGAATGGTGAAATAAGGAAAGAATGCAATTTTTCAAATGAATTAAATTTAACACTGTCTTTATCATTCATCGTTCACTTTGTGTATTACACAAAGTGAACAATGAATGATAAGGATAGTGTTATATTACCATACCACAATGTTGACAATGCTTTTAATATACAAATTATCAATAAATTTAAATGTATTTTTTTCAGAAACAAAAATATTAAATCTCAATTTTCATGCCCAGCTTTGTTGTGTTTATAACATTGAATTTTATCTAGCGTCACATCAGTCAAACAATGTCAGTAACGTCGAAACCTGGTCACTGGTCAAATAATATATATGTGGAAAAAACTATACATTTGTTATTTTATTATATAAAATACAGTTCCACCAAAAATAGTCGGCACAAAACAAAAATTTAATATTTATATATAAGTATACGGAAAATTTTGGATTTTTTTGACATTGGATAGAAAGAGGTTGACTTGGTTTCGTCGTTACCGACATTGTCACTCTGATGTGCTGCTAGATAAAATTCTCTGTTATAAACACAACAAGGCAGGGCTTGAAAATTGTGATTTAATATTTTTGTTTCTGATAAAATGAATTTAAATTTAATTATAATTTGTATGTTAAAAGCATTGTTAACTTTGTGGTATGGTCATATAACACTATCCTTATCATTCATTGTTAACTTTGTGTAATACACAGTGGTATTATACAAAGTGAACGATGAATGATTTTACTAATTTTTATTATTATTATATTTGTTCGGGAATAGTACAGCTTTACATATAAAAGTATATTATAAACAAAAGTTACATTAACAATCATAAACATTACATTAACAAAAATAGTTACATTGATAAAAATAAAGCCGATTAAACAATTCCACATTTATGTTAAAATAACTTTTAAAACATTCAGAGAAAAAAAAGGGTATGGTATAAAAATAATCGATTTTGATCAAGATTAATTTTTTTATATATCTTTCCAAAATCTTTAAAAAAATATTTCCTTTCTTTAGATACGTATGAGAAAATAAATCTTTTGTGTCATTTTAAGAATCGGATTCGGTGGGTTTGTTATTTTCAGCCACTTTTCCAAATCGAATAAAGGTCTTATCTTCCTCGGGAAGAAAAATGTTAGGAGTTCAGAGTTACAGCAAAACTAAGGGAAGCAGACACTTGAGAACAATTTGCCTTAAAGTGTCTATAAAGAGGGAAATATAAATCACTTGCTCACGAATGGCCGATGCCTAAGAGCTGAATTTAACCAATTGACTACATCTTTTATACCTTATACATTTACCCGTAGACAGATGAAACTTTATAACAGTCGATACCGGTCAATGCATAGGACGAGGGGTACCGATTCGTTGAATCGTCTCTAGTTTTATTTTCGTCATTAATCAAAAGACCAGATACTTATATAGATATACAAACGCAATTACACCATTATTTTTAGCAGAAAGTCTACATTTTTCATATATCGCTCACTCCTTTCAACAACGTCATTATATTAATTATACAGTATACTAATGAATTATTTTTCATATTATTTTTTGACATCTCAACAAAGATGAAGAAGAATATGGAAGTCTGGGCATTTGCGGGGCTGACGACCGTCATAGGCTGGTTTAAGTGATCACTTTACACACGTGTAACATTCACCAATTCTACCCATTATTGACAACCACATTACTCAAATTCTTGGAAGTTCTATATATATGAACCAATTTAGAAACCTTGTTCTTGAATCACTAGAACTTCACTAGAGACATCTATTGGTGAGATGTAAAGAAGCTTTTTATTAAGCAGAAACTCTTATATTAGTATGTGAGATCCGAATCCTGGATTATAATCACACACATGAGAAACCCAAGAAAATACCATTTTCATTTTTATTATTAAGCTTATAATTTGACCAGATAATTTATTTACAACATTTTGAGTGTGTCCAAATACTTGTTCACAAAATCTGGATTATCTCCAATTACAGGAGTTATTTTCATATTATTTTTTGACATCTCATCAAAGATGAAGAAGAATATGGAAGTCTGGGCATTTACGGGGCTGACTAAATATAAATATAACTCCTGTAATTGGAGATAATCCAGATTTTGTGAAGAAGTATTTGGACACACTCTAAATGTTGTAAATTATTTTTCAAATGGAGAAACAACCTTCAGGTTTTACCTAAAATGATCTCTTGCACAATAAAATGTTCAATAAGTGGCTTGATATTTATTTTTAATATATTTTGTAAATAAATAAATATATTAAAATATATTTTTAATATATTTTATAAATAAATAAATGTTTTAAAATATATGTTTAATATATTTAAATATATATAATTCATTGTATTTTATTCTTAAACCTTAAAAACTATCTCCCGAAAAATCAAGTTTTTTGATATTTGACGTTGTTGAAAGGAGTGAGCGATATGTACAAAGAGTGTTTTCTTATGCATCGCATGTCATGGATTATTATTCGAAAACCCCTTTTTACTCCTTCATAAATACCACTGCAACTTACAAAATATTGCAGAATCTTCTTCTTCTTCTATATTCGACCCCAACTTTTCGTCTGTGTAGATAATTTCTTATTCTAACCCTTATTTGCACCCAATGGTGCATAGGGCACTCCAAAGTATTATCTTGACGCAGTATTATCTTGATCGTTACTTTTATGACGGCGAGGTCACTTTTATGAGACTCCTGCACTTCAGAAACCAGAACAGAGAAATATTAAATACACATCAAAGTATAAAATTACAAATAATTATTTTTCCCCTCCACTGGGAATCGAACCCAGGAGCTCCAGCACGGTTGCTAAATACGCTTACCATTACACCACGGAGGCAGACAAGATAAATTGGGATATGTAAAATATTTATATGTTACAGTTCGTATTAAGACGTTGGGGTCTATCATGGCCAATCAACTACATCGTCAAACACCATACGGCGTTTCATTTGATAATAATATATTACGTTGTTTTTATCAGGGAAAATTTTAATTAAACATGGAGAAAAACACGAAAATTAACAAAGTGACTACCAAAAAAAATTAATGAGAGTTTATAAACTTTCAATACTGTTACTGTAATTTTATTTGAGTGTATCAATTATATTTAATTTAATAGAACGATTAAAAGGGCAAAGGGAAAATATTTGCAAAATGCAGTTGATAATAATGACACACGTTTTATTAGTTAAATCATCGACTTTTAATGGATTTCATAAAAACTTTTCTTTCAGCATACTTTCCGAAAGACCATTTCCCATAAGCTCTCTTGGAGAAGCACTAAACACGACACAAACTTTCATGCTCCTGAAAAATATGACCCATGAAGCGTAAGAAATATTAGAGTTTCTCTTCCCCGCTATCCTAACACCATCGTAGATTAGGGCTGTTTATGTAAGAGGGTGTAAATATTTATTTTACACCCCCAGCTCGGACGTGATAAATAATCCAAAACAGGAAAACTTTTCCCAAAGTCGGACCATTTTACGGGAAAAACGAAAATTTATAAACGTTGACTTGGAACTTCCAGAAAATTGAAGATCCTGGTTTGAATTTTGATAAGTGCTTTTTCAGGTTCGGAATTTATAATCTCATTGATTTTTATGCAAAAGTAGGAATTAATCATTCTCACGTGCATATTCACACTCCACGTTACCAATATTTGTAAATTATTTAAAAAGTTATGAATGAGGGAGGCATGGATTACATGTTTTTATTGATTTTATTTTTTATTTTTCAACCAGAGGATTCTATAATTTTTATCATTTTGTATTGTTTTTTTGCTAAAACGATACAAGGATAATCAATATTATTTTTTGACATTTCAACAAAGATCTAGAAGAATATGGAAGTCTGGGCAATTACGGGGCTTGTAACCATCATAGGCTAGTTTAAATGATCACTTTACACACGTGAAACATTCACCAATAAAGAGTTCACTTAAACCTACCTATAACGTCGTATAATTTAGTCGTAAGCTCCATAAACGCCCAGACTTACATATTCTTCTTCATCTTTGTTGAGATGTCAAAAATAATTTGAAAAAGAGAATTCCCAATTAGAAATAATCCAGATTTGTAAAAAGTATTTGGTCACAATCAAAATGTTGTATGGATAATTAATATCAATATTTTCTCAAAAGCAATTTTGCATTTTATATTGTAGGTATGTACTTACTTATTACTTTAAACTTGTACACATATTAATAGCTTTCATGAGCTGTATTTAATCATCAAAATTTAAAAACGTGTTCTCAAAGACATATATTGTATTTAACACATTCAGGAACGCGCCAACATCCCTTATCCACATCCTTTTACAAGCATGGAAGTAGCAACCTGTTTCGCTAATAGATCCGTAAATTATGCAGCCTGTAAAATATACATACAACCTTATGTCAGGGAAATTACACTTGTCAGATTTTCCTAACTAATGGCCATTGTAAATAACATAAGTAATATTTAATACCGGTTTTTAAACAATAACTGTGAAATATGTAATATATCGTATATTATCTTCTTCTTCTTCTTGGTGTAGGCCTTGTGGCCTGTATTTCAGAGGAATTAACCTCCTGCCATGTCGATTCCCAGCTGTCAATCCATCTCTTTGGTCGTCTTTCTTGGGGTTAGCCGTACAGTGCAATGTGGGAGTCTGGATGTTCATGTTCTCTTCACATACGCAAACTGTTTTTTCGTTGCCTTCTCCACTTGTAGAATGATGAATATTAGTGAGAGTGTTTGAAGTGATCATTAAACCAGCGAATGACAGGTCGTTAGCCAGTCTAGAATTTGTGAACAAAAGTGGATAACCTAAAAATATTTTCATTTAAAGGCCTACATACGTTAAAAAGCAACTTAACTTTCTTTAAACCCAGGCCAGGTAACATTTGATGTCATTGAATTTTTATCTTAAAATATCGTTTTTGTATAGAAAAAATAAGTCTTTCTTCGAAATAAACATATGGTTTTGAAAAGAAAAGAGTTATTGAAAGGTAAGGAGTAAAAAAAAATGCAAAAACATTTTTTCAATATACTTTTATTCTAAAAAACAGAAAAAAACATTGTTGTCTTAAGAACTCATGCATTAAATGACGTGCAGCTCCTAGCGTTGCTGAACGCTGAATGAATTCTGGGATTACGAGTATGGTCTTAATTTTTTTTATCCTTACGTTTTTACTTTAAAACTAATAGAAAATCGTCGTTGAAAAATGCAATAAACCGTCGAATATATATCGAACATAGCTACAAGCTGAAAAACTCAGTTTGCTTCGGCATCGACCCCCTTCCCCAACCTTCGACCCTCACCTACCCCCGCCACTATATTTCCGGTTCAGACAACTGTGTAGGAAAAGGCGGGAAACGATGTTTATCGCAGACTTCCTGTTGGCTTTCTTCGAAATGATTAATGGCTGTTTTCCTTGCAAGAAAAATGCTAAGTAAAAGGGGAAGCCCACATATGGCGCCGGTTTTAGTTTAAGTGAAATCGGCTTATCGGGATTGAAAATGACTCCGGGATAAAGGGGAAGACTTAAAAAGTAAGGAAACAAGAACCTTAGCATGCTTTTCGATTACACAAAAATATAACTACGGTACTCTCTTCATTAGAACATTATTAATTATTTATATTTTAAATTTATATAAGTATTTATACGCATTTTTTTCAAGACCCTTATTGGGTGCCATGTATCACAATTGTATTAGAGAATAGGAACAATTTAATATTTTATAAATATAAATAATAAATACAATAATAATAGAAAAAACAGTTTCATTAATTGATTCGGCAGTCACATAGTGGTAAAATCTATCCATTTTTAATAAATGTTTTACTTGGTAAATACCACTATTTCTTAAAAACTACTGTGACACGTGTTTCAATGCAAGTTGACTATTAATTAAAAATAGATAAAACAGTCCCTTTTAACTAGTCCATACCTTTCAATATCTCTTTTCATTTCAAACCCATATTTTTCGAAGAAAAACTATTTTTTTCAACAGCAAAACGGTTATTTAAGAAAAATTATTTCCAAACATATATCGATACATACACATTCAATTAATTGAAGGAGAAAGGTCGAGGAAACACGGGATGGACGATATGATTGAGAGTTGGGATTCAAAGGAAGATAGTAACATTACAGGCGTTCCTCGAATGTGTCAAAGATAGCGCATTAAAGAATTTTCAAGTAAAACTTAAGATGAAAATGGATAGATATTACCACAATGTGACTGCATAATCAATCAATGAAATCAATAAAGTAAAGTTCACCTTTTGCCAATTATTGAACATCCAAATTGCGTAAAATTTTGAAAGAAGTATAAATGCACTGTTGTAGGAATCCTTTCATATGATAGTAGTTATTCTAATAGATGTGGAATTTTGACAGATGGTACTGCCATAAGTTGAGAATTCGTTTTTTCTCTAACTGGAGATATTACTTCTTATGAAAATAAGCTTAATTTTTTGACATCTCATCAAAGATGAAGGAGAATATGGAAGTCTGGGCATTTACGGGGCTGACGACCGTCATAGGCTGGTTTAAGTGATCACTTTACACACGTGTAACATTCACCAATTCTACCCATTATTGACAACCACACTACTCAAATTCTTGGAAGTTCTATATATATGAACCAATTTAGAAACCTTGTTCATGAATCCAGATTTTGTGAACAAGTATTTGGACACGCTCAAAATGTTGTAAAATAAGCTTAGATTCAATTAACTGACACATTTAACATATTGTTGATAAGTCATCAGTAGCGTGAAAAATTTAGTATAGGATAAAATATAAATTACTGCAGAATTTTGCATTATGTCGAAGAATGCAATTTCACACAATAATAATCGTAAAAGTTCCCGTGTATGCGGGTAATAAAAAATAATTGTAAATTGATACTCTCGAAAATGATGGATTCAATTTCCAATAACAGGTTATATTTTCAACCAATAAAATAAATTGCACTAATGAAATTTTTATGACAAGTAATGAACAACGATTCACGAATATTAATTCCACATTACTGAGACTTGAAGACATGAAATTATTTTAATTACATTTTACCGTTCGATTTAAGGTTGGTTATTTCAACACGCTTCGCGAAAAAAGCCTTCATTAAAAAAACCTTATTTTTATAAATTGCCAATCAGTCACACATAGCGACTATCAAAATTCCTACTTGTTTTAGATTATCACACATATGCTTATGATTAAATTATCATCCAAATTCCAGTGGATTAAAAAAATTTATGATAAACGAAATATTATTTTATCTTAATATTTATGATCTGTTCTTTGAAACTGATAAGAATTTACAAAATTGTATTTATAAAAAAAAAACATTTTTAATTTATTTGATATTATTTAGCAACGATGATAGGGCATCGCATGATTTAATAATTTTAATTAATAATAATGTTTTTAATTCGTGGTTTAAAAAAAAAGAAAGGTTGATCAGTTTCGTGCGTATAATTTTAGCGCTTAAAAGTGATAATATTATTCAATTTTTGAAAAAATATAATAAAAAAACTTTCAACTTTTGTGCGGAAAAATATTTTTTTCATTATAATAAAAATGAAAAAAAAACTTAAGAAAGATATCCTTCGAAATTTTTTGTAACTTATAAGTTATAACATTTTATTTAGATTCTCTACACCATAAATAATCAATGGCTCCTAAGCTGATAAAAAAAACCCTACAACATATAAATAGTTTCTTGTCGAGACGGACCCAAAAATTGTGAACAAAAATTTGTACACACTGAAAACATTTTGAAAATATTGCTTATAAATTTAAGTTTTGTGCTGATATTTCATGGTGAAACTGCATTTTATGAAGTAAAATAAAAACTATATAGTTTTTTCCACACGTATTTGATTTCACTGTGACCAGTCTGATTTGTCGGTAAAGACGAAAACCAATCACTGGTCAAATAAATTATATGTGGAAAAAAATTATGGATATTGTTGTTATTTTACTGTATATTTTACATTTCTTCGATATTATCTTATTATGAAGCATAGAGTTAATATGTCAATTTTATTTAGATCTTTCAACAATGTCAGGTTGATAGAAGTTTTAATTATTAACTTTAATTTGATATTTTACTAAATATGTATTTTGCATTTATTTGATATTATCTAACTATGGTTCATAGTGATAGTTAGCTGATAATATATCAATTTTATATACATACTTTCGACAATGTCTTGTTGGAAGGAATTTCATTTATTTGCGCGAGAAGGCAAAAAAATTTGTAATTTGTATTTCATACAATTTATATTTCATGGAGAAAAATGTCGATTTCGCAACATCGAGCGTTGGAGAATAAATTCCCTCCATAAGCGGTGACTGCGAAATTGGCACTCCCAAACAGGGTAATCATTAACTACGTGATATAAATTGTATAAACACACAGTTAACATGTTTTAAACGAATGATTGGCTTGACATTTCTAGTACCGAGTTAATGATAATGACCAGGGAATGTTTATGGCTTCTGATAACTCACTTCTCCCTGTTCGACATTCGGCCATAATCGTTAACGACGAAATTGAAATGGGAATTTCGTTCCGACCGAACTTAATGGATCCTGTATATTTGTGTTTTTATTGGCATACTTATGTTACAACCATCTGCGGAGACTCATGCCAATTTCGCGAGATGTTCGATCTTCGTAAGGAGAGAAAAAAATATTAATTTATGTTATTTAATCCGAACAATCGAGAAAACAAGAATTAACAAAAAATCATTGTGGATCATTTATATACAGCCATTTTTGTTAAATACTACCTCAGTGGTTTGATACAAAAATTATGATAATGTTTTCTACGCGATTTTTCTTAAAATATTGTGTATTAAAAGCATTGTTAACTATGTGGTGTGGTAATATAATACTCTCCTAATCATTCATCGTTCTCATTGTGTAATACCACTTAAAAGTTTTAAGTTTTATGAGTTAAATAGAGCGTTAAATTAAAATAACTTCTCATTTTCCCAAATTTTCTTATAGGTACATACTAAATGTTATATTATTTATCGATTCGGTGTAAACTTTTTTAAATAACACGATGACATTTATATAAAAAAAGCCATTTATTGATTTGACATACAATTTTTGGAATAACATGAAAATTTAAATATAAAAATAAAATACTTTTATAAGAGCACTTTTTAAATGTATTCATGTAAACACGAATAGTTTCGAGATCTGAAGATCTTCTCATCAATAGGTGAAAATACAAATTCTGTATTTTCACCCTTCGATGAGAACATTTGTTCTCGAAACTAGTCGTGTTTACATTGAGGCCCAACATACCATAAATCGCATTTTCTTTAAACCCAGGTAACATTTGACGTAAATGAATATTTTGTTCATAATTCTGTGTTGACAAAAATAAGTTTTTCTTTACAATATATATATTTATATATATATATATATATATATATATATATATATATATATATATATATATATATATATATATATATATATATATATATATATATATATATATATATATATATATATATATATATATATATATATATATATATATATATATATATATATATATATATATATATATAAACATATATATATATATATATATATATATATATATATATATATATATATATATATATATATATATTGTTTTTAAAAGAAAAGAGTTATTGAAAGCCAAGGAATTAAAAAAGAAAGATAAACATGTTTTTTTAATATAAACAAACTAACTAACTAACCATCACGCCGCTTCCCCGCAGGGGTAGGCAGAGAGAATAGAGCGCCACACCACTCTGTCCTTGCAAACATTCTTCACCTCTTCCACGTTCATGTATCTCCTCATACATACCCGCCGATTGTTACGACTCCTAACCTGACCACTTTCAAGTATTTGGTATACCTGATCGTGCCATGTTTTTCTCGGTCTTCCTCTGCTTCTTTTCCCGCTAACATTCGCCTCATAATTTTTTTTCAATACGCATTAATAAAAAATGTCAAATTTATGAGGAATGAAAAGAGTCTGATCCATTTTTTTTAAATCGTAGTACATTGTAAGAAGATGAAAATACATCCGATGTTAAATTAAGTGTATGTCTTAGTTTGTATTAAATGTAATAAAACCTAACTGAAGAAATTAAAAATATATACCGTAGTACTTGAACTTTGATGTGTTACTTAAGCCCCGTACAAAATAATAATAATGTGTATTTGGTCTACAATAATGAACGTGTAAGTCTCACCTGAAAGGGAAACAATGAATCATGTCGATACCAAATACAGATCTAAATATTTTTTTGGACTGGGCTCAAGTAACAGATCAAAGTTCAAGTAGCCCCGTTCTACGGTACTACATTTGAGTTTATTAACGTAAACACAACTAGTTTCGAGAACATCTGTAGTTTTAATCCAAAACGACAAAAATATAATAACTAATCTAAGTATATGATGGCAGAATTGCTTTGTGCTACGGGGCATGACGTATGGTCGCCGTCTCTCGGTACACCGAAGTGGAGTGCACCATTTTTCACCTGTCGGGTCGTGTTTGGGCCCGCTCAGTACGCATGCGTCAGCGTGTTTTATGCACGTCAAATTTAATCTGCTCCGTCAATGTTTTATTGCCGGTAATAACAGCAACCGACCGAATGGCCAGCTCTGGAAAGGCCGCGTGATGCAGACGAAACGTGGGGATACCATTTTTACAGAGGTAGTACTGCGCACGAATCTCACTCGCGATTACTGGCGGAATAACGACCGAGTTCCAAATGTGCGGTCGATAAGAGGGCTATTATGCCAGGATTATTCATATTTTATTTTTGGGAATTAAACATAACAGTTGTATAACATAAAGTCATACACATATTCGAGTATTACGTTACAAGTAATTGTTATTTACAATATCGTTCATCAAAATTGGTTAACGATGAATATAAAATTTTGACATTTACCATACTACTCAAATCTTTGGAAGCTCTTACACGTGTGTAAAGTGATCACTTAAACCAGCCTATGATGGTCTTAAGCCCCGTAAATGGCCAGACTTCAATATTCTTCTTGTTCTATGTTGACATGTCAAAAAAAATTAAAAAATAATTCCTGTGATTGGAGATTATCCAGATTTGTGAACAAAGATTTGGACACACACAAAATTTTTATTTTTTCATTTTCTAAAATATCAGATTATGAAATGTTAGTTTTTCGAGGTGAAAGTTTAAAGTAAATAAATGCATGAACTTGTTTAAACATTGTCTCAGATTATTTTGAAAGCTTTGCTGGTTATGACTTAGCGAAGTTACCCATACATATTTTCCTTTGATACACAGCGTACAAGGTGTAGTCTGCTCAATAAAGCCGAGATTAAATTAATCTAATTACCCGCAAAGTTAGTATCAGACTATCATCAAAGGGTTCCTTTGGAGATCTGATCTGATCATGTGCAAGTGTCATGTCCACTCCTTGAGGGAGGATTCCCAGAACGGGGAGGGCTTCCTCGGCTAATCCAGGGGTCGGCAACGAGCGGCTCGCGAGCCACACGTAGCTTTTTACCAATTTATGTAGCTCTTTCATTTCAAAATTATATTTTAACATAAATATTGACTATATATTTTTAAGTTATTTATTTAAACTTCATGTACCCAAAAGAAATAAGTACAGTGGCGGGCTTATTTCTAAAAATCTATACCTTCCAACCAACCAAAAACGGACTAGCGATATTGATCAAAACTTTTGATACCATTTATATACGTAGCTGTTTGCAATCAGAGGGTTTGATAGTACTTGAACATAAAAAAAAACATAAATCACAAATTGATGATAATAAGCAAGGCAAAATAAAAAGGGAGTTTAGAGAAGGAGGTAGAGGGAAAAACTAAGGGAGGAGGTTTGATGGACAGTAAGGATTATAATCTTAAATAGTGCTGTCTCAGGCGTTTCTTAAAAGTTATTTGGGAAGGTGCGTTTTTTACAAGGAGAGATAATTCATTCCATAGTCTGGCCACTTGGACAAAGAAGGAATTACTGAAGAATGATGTGTTATGGCGAGGAATGGAAAGTGTTCTTTCTTAGTTATTCTGTGCATACAAGAAATTAGAACTTTTTTTATATGTGCTTTTGTTTTATTCTGCCTTCCTTGCTTAATAAATTTAAAATGCATAATAAAATACATAAATCATTGAATGTTTAAAGATTAACAGTGATACATATAACAATTGTAGATTTTAATAGAAAAGGGCGTTATCAAAATATTTATACATAATTGATAGATGTTTAAATCTACGAATATAAATTGTCTCTGATTACAAATCCGTTGCTTTAAAAATACTTGTAGGTTCCTTTAAGCATTCAAAAAATTTAATTTAATTATTATAAGTTAAAAATTGGCTTTATTTTGAATATTTTAAGCATTAACTTTGTGGATTATTGTATGTAAAATATTATTTGGAAAAAGAATACAACTTTGTTTTCTATTAAACAAAATCACTAAAGAGGGCAACAGGTTGTTGCCAAAACTATTTGGGTTTTATAAAAAAGTGACTGGATCAAAAAAAACAAAGTCATTTTATTTCTCCAAATAATATAAAAATTAGGTCCCAAAAAAATTCAAAACCATTTTGCTACTCACAAACATGAGTAACAAAACGATTTGGAAATTTTTGGGGAGCCAAACGGCTCTTTTGGTCCAAGAGGTTGCCGACCCCTGGGCTAATCCAATGTGGTCCGGCCCACTGGGCGCGAGAGAGGCCCCAGGACGGAATCCATCGGAGCGGAAGTGATCAGCTTATAGACTGGCTTCTTTGAGTCGGAGTGGTCCAGCCGAGGTGAGGATAGATTAGCGGGGATCGAGGTGCCTTAAGGAATTATTCTGCATGGAAGGACGCATTATACCAAGGGCCTAGACGAGTTCCGAAAACTTGGCTTTGTGAATTTGTGCGGGCCGTGTGCACAGTTTGAGATGCTTTGGAACAAGAACGATCAATATTGGAAATGTACTTGACTATTCTAACATCTCTTTCTCTACATAGCAGGTACACAACATTGTATATAAGTGTGTCCAACTACTAATATATCGTTTTGAGGGATTGCGTTTCGACTGCATTCAGTCTACTTTCATCGATATTTTACCAACTCTATGCTTCACTTCCATACATTAGGGTTGGAATCAGGACTCCGTTGTGTACTACCAGTTTAGATTTCACTTATAGGTTTTTGTGCTTGAGTTAAGGTACACCATTCACTCGGCCCCCAGCATTCACTCTCCTTTCTATGGATTTATTAATCTTTCCATCCCTAGTAAACATACTACCAAATATAAGAAATCATCTCCCTGTTCCCGAATTTCCCCATTTACCAATATTTGTCTCTTTCAAAAACTATTATATAATTTTGAATGTGCTAACATTAATCAGTAAATTATGTACACATTATCCAAACACATTTGTCACGAACGTCTGCATGTCTTCTCTGGTATCGGCAAGAAGAGCGCCATCGTCAGCATACAAAAGGCAACAGACAATCAAATTGTTCATTCTAGTATATTATCATCATATATGTATGACTTCCATAATTTGATGTGTGTGGTTTTCAATCAAGGGTAGAATGGTAAATGTTAAATGCGTGTAAAGTGAACACTAACCAGCCTATGAGAAGTCGTAAGCCCTAAACCCGTAATACTCAGACTTCCGTATTATTCTTCATCTATGTTGAGATGCCAAACAATGATCATCAACCATGCAAGGACACAAAATGCCGAACCCTCTTCTAGTGGAACTGAAGGCTTGTTGACGACAGTCAACAGTACGGCTTATCCTAAGGAGTTTTACATGGTTTTCTCCCAGCAATGAGCAAATACTGAGAAGTTCCTGATTGGCTCATATTACTTTATCCCTCCTTTTCCCAACACAAATTAAGTAGATGAAACAAAAATCCACTTAATGATATATAAATCTTGTACATAATAAGCAAAGTAAATAATACATACACAATTCATCTTACAAAAAATCTATTTTCTCTTCTTATCCCTGCGGGAAGGAACGTGATGGTTAGTTAGTGATAGTAAGTTGCACTTATTTGAGTTTTCGAGACTCCAACGCTGTTTCGTAATTCGCCATCATATAACATACAATATATTAACTTAGGCTAAATATGGTAAAAAAATAACGATTGTTTTAATTTTATCTTTCTACCACATTTCTAATAATATTATTCTTGTTAATTTACATATTTTTATACGTGATTCATTATTTTTTGAACAGTACTATTCATTTGGTTCAATTTCAGCAATTTTTACAGAATTTGCGATATGTGAATCAAATGAGGAATGCACTCTACCGTCGTATAGGCAAAGCTGATGCGTGGATGGTTGTGAACTCTGCTATCAAAAAGTTTATTTTCCTTCAAGAGCAGGGTTTCGTTACTTGATCATAGATGTCACTATGAGTCAAAATTGAATTGTTTGTGTCCGCTTTTTCTGAATTGTGAGAAAAATCTGTAAGAAGTTAAAGAAAATATCTAAAGATGGTGAATAAATACGTATAATAAATGTGTATATGAAATGAATATGTATATTGAATGTATCTATGTATTATGAAAACAAATAAATAAATAAATAAAATAAAATAAATTAAATAAATTAAATAAATTTAAAAAATGTAAAGAAAACATTATAAATTTTAAAAGTGTATATTTATATTTACCTCTCACCAAACACAATGATGCATAGGGTACTAATTGGTTTGACTTGGCAGTTATTAAAAAATGAATAAAGGAGTGGAATTTATTATGTACAACTATTTTTCAATCACGTTTTGTAGTCTGTAATTAAGACGGACTCCCACAGAGGAAATATAACAAATTACGACTTATGACAGTCAAACAACTTTCAGTCAGACAACAAAACAAAACAAACCCTACATTGATTTGAGTATAACTGTCACATAACACAAGTCGTCCGCCTCCGTAGTGTAATGGTCAGCACGCTCGGCTACCGTACTGGAGGTCCCGGGTTCGATTCCCAAGGGGGTAAAAATGAATATAAGTGATTTTTCGCTGTAATATTTATTCAATATTACCATGGACTGGTACCTGAAGCCGTGGGTTGATCACCTTTCTTCATGTGTAAACGATCGAGATAACACTGCGTTTATATAAAGCAGTTCCCTATGCACCATTGGGGTGCGGATAAGGGTTTTATATAAATATATATAAATATATATATATATATATATATATATATATATATATATATATATATATATATATATATATATATATATATATATATATATATAAATATATATATATATATATATATATATATATATATATATATATATATATATATATATATATATATATATATATATATATATATAAATATATATATATATATATATATATATATATATATATATATATATATATATATATATATATATATATATATATATATATATATATATATATATATATAAATATATATATATATTTATATATATATATATATATATATATATATATATATATATATATATATATATATATATATATAAATATATATATATATTTATATATATATATATATATATATATATATATATATATATATATATATATATATATATATATATATATATATATATATATATATATATATATATATATATATTATCTGAATTTATTGTTTTGTATTAAAAAACCTTTACTTTAAGTATTCAAATGTACTACTAAATTGACAAAGAAAAAACTAAATATCTCTCTGAACTAACATGTATGTTAAATAATTCAATTTATATTCATACGACATCGATAAAATACTGTCTGGTCTAGACCACGAAAAACTGAATCTAAGCAAGCATCAAATAATTTAATTGTAATGGACCCGCATTTCAGCTAATTGTAGCAAGATAAGATGGAAATAAAACCATTCAAACAGATGATAAACCATGTAATCTCGACAGATTCATGTATTTCTTAAGTTACATCAATATAACTTGCATGTAGAAAATGGCATTTTTAGAAATACATTCGCGAAATGCATAAAATTATTTCAAATTAACTTTTTGACGGGGTATTGTATGTACCATGTATCTAAGATTACGTATTTATAATAATTACACTGGCCAACAATTTGCAACTTTTATTTTGTAACTTGCATGAAAATGCCTGATCTTTGCATAGCTGAATTCAAAAATGAAAGCAAATAAATGTAGCACGTCTGATGATTTGGCTATCGATATTTTTAATTCTGATTTTGACTAAGGTTTATCTTATTATTTATGTAATATATATATATATATATATATATATATATATATATATATATATATATATATATATATACATATAAACATGTTATGCTATTGTATTCAATATTAATAAGTAAATATATTTCCACTGTTACTCCATAATTATCGATACTTTTTTTCAATCCCTTAGACAATAGACTAAAACATGTCTAGATACTAACCACTATTACGGTTTTAACATATCGCTCACTCCTTTCAAGAACGTCATAAATCAAAAAACTCGATTTTTCAGGAGAACGTTTTTTAAATTTAAAAATAAAACACAATGTATTAAAAATAAAAATCAAGCCACTTATTGAACTTTTTACTGTGCAACAGATCTTTTAAGGTAAATCCTGAAGGTTTTTTCTCCATTTGAAAAATATTTATTTTATTTAAAAAAATAATTAAACAATACCTTTTCTTCAAAATGCAAAAACAACATTTTCTGCCCTGTAGCGGGTAAATATTAAGTTAAAAATATGCCTCTTTTGCTGGGATATAGTACATTTTCTGGGCATTCCGAAAACATGCTTAACTCAAAATTCATGATTTTTGATTTATGACGTTCTTGAAAGGAGTGAGCGATATGGGGTCCATACAAACAATAATATGACTGTAATATCAAAACATGACGTGATACAAGCTTGTCACCATATGGACTTTGAATAAGAACGATTAACTTAGTCCAAATCAGTCATAAAAAAATATGTTACAAAATCATTGTTGACCAGTGTTATCTATCGAAATATATCCAGGTAGTTTATTCCAGAGGAAATATTTTTTCACCGAATAGAAGTCAAAGTTATCTACTGTACGTCAAAAAAAAACATGTTATCTTTCCATTGCGATACCAGCCCAGGAGAAATTGAGCCTCGATCTTTGTATAAATGTTTGAAAAAAAAATCAGATACACATTTAAAAATATATAACTAGCTAACTTACTAAGCACCACGTTGCTTCGCCCCATAGCTGTAGGCAGAGAGAATAGAATCCCACATCAATCTGTCTTTGCAAACAATCTTCGCCTCTTACACATTTATGCATCTCCTCAAACATACCCGCCGACTATACTGACACTTGACCTGACCACATTTAAGTATTTCAGAACACTTATCATGTCAAGTTTTCCCATTGATTATTATAAATGTATTATTAATAAAATCAATTCAAAATAAAAGTTTTATATTATCCACTGACACTTCGTGATGGAATTGAATTTTTAATTTATTATTAGATTAAAACCAATATTTTTAACTTTTCCACTTTTTTATTTGACCAACGACCGGGTTTCGTCGTTACCGACATCATTAGACTGATGATGTCGGTAACGACGAAACCCGGTCGCTGGTCAAATAAAAAAGTGGAAAAGCTAAAAATATTGGTTTTAATCTAATAATAAATCAAAATAAAAGTGATCACTCAAAAAAATATATTAATAATATTTTTAACAATCTAATTGTTGAAATCGATCCGAAAACTATTTATTTTTTGTAATACGCATTTAAATACATTTCCCCATTTATTTCGCTACCACGTGCTAAATTGATTATCTTCAAATCATTTGAATATTTATATCAATTATCTAAAGAATTTCATAACTATAATTTCGCTTATCTTTTAATAAAAATATATAGAAATATACGATAAAACACAAAGCAATTTTTTGAGGAATCGATTTAAAAATGAACTATTTTATTAAAAAAAACGAACACTTGTATTATGGTAAATTATCTTAAGATTCTAAATACCATCTGGAAACAGATGAAAAAATACAGATAGTGAAAGGAAAATACAAAAAATCTTGATACATGATAACTTCTAAGTGGAGATAATCGAGGATTTGAGAATAAACAAACGAAACTCAGAATTGATATGTAAAATTAGAGTCATTTTGGGTTTTTCAAAAAAAAAATTTTTAAATCTGTATAGCTGACTTTCGATAAAAATATTTTGTACATCTACTTACAATATCTTACCTGCAGATAAGCCTGTAAAATAAGAAGCTTCGTGGGTTATTCATAAAATATAAATTTTTAATGGGTGGGACTGTTTTTCGATATATTTTCTCCATCTACTTTCAAAATATCCCGCCTGCAGACAAGCCAGTAAAATAAGAGGCTTTATAGGTTAATAAAATACATTTTTTTAATAGATGCTGATTTTCGATGTATTTTTGATACATACTCTCAATATCTGTTTTATCCTACCTGCAGACAAGACTGTAAAAATAGAGGTGTCTTGGGTTATTCATAAAATAGGGGGAGATCATACCAAGTTCTTCAAGTAGACAGGATAAAACATTTAAAAAAGATTATTTTGACTGAAGATAGTATCATGAATTGTATAAGAACAACTGTTAATCGTTGTCTAATTGATTGCAGCCAATATTGTTCATTTTTGACGTCATAATCATTCGTTTTAAGTTAATTACACTCAATCGCATTGTACTAAACTTTAATAAGTACACTTCATTAAATCAAGAATTTGCATAATCATCGAGTTCGTCAGTAAAAACCGAAATTGGCCTAAGTCCAATCTAACCGTTATTTGTTACATTCGTTGAAGGAGATCACACAATATATCGCATCGACTATTACATGTGAGTAATTGTCCTTATCTTGGGCACCTCTAAACATCCGTTCAACCGTATATTCCGGAGCCAGGAGATCTGTCTTCTGCCCACACTTCGTTGACCCTTATAATATAATAAGGTTGATATTAATTTCATATTTAAAACAATATGTTTAAACATAGTATCTTTATTAAATAATACAGAGACAGTAATTTTTTTCAATAAATTGACGAAGAAAGGATACATATATTTTTGCAATGATAGTACTTAATTTTATCGAGTACTTATGTACAAAGAATACGCAGGACTTTGCTATTTATCGATATGATCATTATGGGTACATACCTACTGAGTACGTGCGATATGTACTGTAGAGAGATGACTAATTTAAATTATGTTATCATTGGTGATATTGAAAGTGAAGTTGGGAAGTTATATTTTAATGACGTGATGAATGTTTCTTTGGCAACCACGAATTTATCCATTTTGTCATCTGTCATTTTCGTGTTCAATAATCCACAAACAATAGTGCATTGATCGTTAATCAAGGAACACACGATGTATTGATATTGATAATAAAAAAATGCATTCTTAAAACACATTTCGGACTGGTGTTCTTTACCTGCGGACCGCTGACGACGGGATTTGATAAGTGTGTACATATGGTTTAGGCTTTAACACTTCTTCTTCTTCTTCAAAACCTTATCCTCACCCAGATGGTGCATAGGACACTGCATCGTATAAACGCAATGTTATCTTGATCGTTAACACATGAAGGGAAGGTGATCAGCCCTCCGCTTAAGGTACCATTCCAGGTAATATTGAATAAATATTATAGTGAAAAAATTACTAATATTTATTTTCACCCTTCCTAGGAATCGAACCAGTGCTGACCAATACACTGCGGAGGCAGACGAGGCTTTAACACAGAGATTATTGTAAAATAATATTTATGTCAAAATAATTAATAATTCCATGTTTTTGATTTTGAAATGAGATCGGCGCAGAAGGTAAAAATACCATTCCCGTCCTTAAGCATCAATCGACTGAACGGGTAGAAATACCTTTCCCGTCCTAAGTGTGTTAATGTGTATAAACATGTCAAATAACATATATTGCATTATGTCAGAGCCAAAGTCAACTCTCATTTGATTTTTTTTTTGTTAAATAATTTTTAACAAAAAAAACAAATGAGACATTTATTTAATTTATTTTTCTATCGACAGAAGCGTTTGAAGTATAGCTACCAAAAACTTTTTATTTTAAAATGTGATTAATAATATTTATTAATAAATTAATATTTATTCAATATTACCCAGGACTGGTACCTGAAGCGGTTAGATATTGATATTACTAAAAAAATGTAATAAAAGTGCCAAACATTTATTTTTATTATTATAAATAATATCGATAACTTTGGTCTGAATGGGTTCATCGCACCTGCAAGAATTGAGGAATTCTTATCTCATAACGTATAAGATATTAAAACATTAAGAGTAGAGTTGAATTAATACAGTAAAAAAAATATATTAAAATATAAACGTCAAATAAATTACATATAAATCCATTAATATCTTCCTACATCACTCAATTACTTATATTGATTAGTTTTACTTTATATTGATCAGTTAATATATTATATTAAGCCAAAATAATAAAATGAAAAGTATATTTTCTAGCGTTTTTCATGTATGTGATTATAATCTAGGATTCGGACCTGACATACACATGAAAGAGTTTTTGCTCAATAAATAAAACTTCTTTCATCTTATCATACCGTGTGTCTCTAGTGAAATTCTAGTGATTCAAACATATTGTTTTGAATTAGAAATATATATAATCCAGATTTGTAAGTATTTGGATACTCACAAAATGTTGTTAACACATGTTTTAACTTTATTTCTTTGGCGCATCGAAATAATTACGATTATTCCTCAATTTTCACTAATTTCTATAAAAACAGAACTAACTTTTTAATCTTCAGAATACATTAAGAAACCAATTTTTGTAACATAGTGAAAAATTAAATGAAATCATGTTGACTCTCCCCTTAAAAGATAAATGATTCGCTCAATTAATTGAGATAATTATAATAATTATTTAAAAACTGACCGAATAAAAGCAATACATAATTATTTAACTTTATCAGTTATACAAAAACCTCTATGATATGAGGAAGTTTTGTTTTATAATTTAATTTTATTATTGTTATTAATACAGTGGCAATATGTGCAAATAAATTGGTAAAAAATGTTAGAACTCGCTAGAATTTCAGTTACTAAACAATTTTGAAGACGTTTATATTCAGTTTTACAATACTACAAAAAAATAAAGGTGAGAACAATAAATAATATGTATGTAGCACTTTCTTTCGAATTTCATAATTTGTGATAACACTGGCCAAAAATTTACAACTTTTATTTTGTAACTTTCATGAAAATACCTGATCTTGAATTAAGAAACGAAAGCTGAAAAAATATTTTGAATTCTGATTTTGAATAAAGTATGAATATATATATTTATATATATATATATATATATATATATATATATATATATATATATATATATATATATATATATATATATATATATATATATATATATATATATATATATATATATATATATATATATATATATATATATATATATATATATATATATATATATATATATATATATATATATATATATATATATATATATATATATATATATATATATATATATATATATATATGTAATATAAACATTAAATGCTATCGTATTCAATATTAGTAAGTTAATATATGTATTTCCATTGTTAGTCCCTAATTATCAATACATTTCTTGAATCCCTTAGAGCTAAGACTAAAGCATGTCTAGATACCAACCACTATTACGGTTTCAAGGTATGTGGTCCATACAAACAAAATGACTGTAACATCCAAACTTGACGTGATACAAGCTTGTCACCATATAGACTTTGAATAAAAACGACTAACTTAGTCTGAATCAGTCATCAAAATTTCAGTTACAAAATAATATTTGGCCAGTGTATTTAGTTTAATTTTTCACCGTATGTAATCAAAAATAAAAAATGTCATATTCAAGAAGCTATGAATAGGTATGTTGATATGAATATATGATAACAGTTATCCTCCGTATAACTAACTGACTAACTGACCAGCACCCCGATTCCTCGCATGGGTAGGCAGAGAGAATAGAACGTCACACCTATCTATCTTTGCAAACAATCCTCGCATCTTCCACATTCCTGCATCTCCTCATACGTACCCGCCGATTATTCCAACTCCTGACTTGACTACTTCCAAGTATTTGAAATACTTAATCATGCCAAGTTTTCCACGGTCTTCTTTTGCTTCTATTACACACCGCATTTACCTCCAAATTCATTTTAATTTTATTTATTTACTTACTGCACACATTTCTTAAATATTTAATTTCTTATTTCGCGAAATAAAAATACTTTGTGTTTTGATCCACTCACATTTTTACTAACCAACTAGTTTCGGCAACAACCTGTTGCCCTCTTCAGGGTTTAATTTATGACTAATAACTTTTTAGTCATAAATTAAACCCTGAAGAGGGCCGAAGGTTGTTGCCGAAACTAGTTGGTTAGTAAAAATGTGAGTGGATTAAAACACAAAGTATTTTTATTTCTCGAAATAATATATCAATATGATCCACAATGTTAATGCTTTCAATATTCAAAACATTTAATATCACTTAGTTTTTGGGTATACAATATTTTAGCAGCTGTCAAGAAGTATAATGTCTTCTATGAGCAATACTTAGTATTGCATGTATTGCTGTTCTTTCAAAAGATAGCGTTATCATTGTGGTTGAAGAATATTTATAATTTCCTAGTTACAATCATAAAAAATATACGAGTGTATTCGAATGCAACATTGTTTGCCAATTTCAAAGCAATCAGAAAGTAACTTTAGAGATTTGAGATTACGAACAATATTAGGTACTTTTATTTATAATCTTCAATCAGTTTAAATAAATTATAATATAATTTTCTATTACTACAGTATTTTACTACCTTGAAATATTCTTTCTAAAATTAAACACCACTCTAATTCAGTGGTTTTTACAAGTGTTTAATTATTAAAATAATCAACATGTCATTCCACAATGTTAATTCCAAATCAATAAATAAAATTATTGACGTATTAATAAAAAAATATTTTATCTCACAACGCATTTATACCATAGTTTTTTTCAAAGTGCAGTATATCCTATCAAATCTGATCGCTTTATTTCCATAAAACAATTCGCTCGTTTTATACACCTCGTATTTTTCAGTCGAACGTTATTCATTCAGGATGCTTCGAGTGATATGTGTAGCAGGAAACGGTAGAAAACATCCGGTTTAACCAATTACATCTCAAAAATCAGAATAAACCACATAAAAAAGAAATTATATTGTGGATGTTTTCCAATATTCCAATTATGGCTTGTTATTTTTACATTCAGTATACAGGTATACAAAACATTCTACTGATGAGATACATATCGCTCACTCCTTTCAAGAACGTCATATATCAAAAATCGTCAATTTTCAGTTGAGCATGTTTTCAAAATGCCCAGAAAATGTACTATATCCCAGCAAAAGTGGCATATTTTTAACTTAATATTTACCCGCTACAGGGCAGAAAATGTTTTTTTTTGCATTTTGAAGAAAAGGTATTATTTACTTATTTTTTTAAATATATTAAATATTTTTCAAATGGAGAAAAAACCTTCAGGTTTGACCTAAAAATATCTGTTGCACAGTAAAAAGTTCAATAAGTGGCTTGATATTTATTTTTAATACATTGTATTATATTTTTAAACTTTAAAAACGTTCTCCTGAAAAATCAAGTTTTTTGATTTATGACGTTCTTGAAAAGAGTGAGCGATATATCGTCGGCGTATAGTATAATTGTGTATGTATATCTCATTATGTTTTTTCCTAATGTCCTTAATTTTCCTAATTTCCTATGTCTAATAAAATAAATAATAAAAATAATGTTTCAACATCTCTTGCACTTCTATGTGTTAACTTACACCATAATTCGAAGAAGTGCTGCTGCTTACATAATACTTAAAATAATATTTTTTTATAAACGTAGTGCAGTAAATATATTATTATTTTAATAAATATATTGAACGAAAGTCATCGAAAAATAATATAAACATGTAAAATAAATTGTTTTAAGTTTTAAGTGTTGACGGTAATTCATTAGTTTTGATCTTAAAATATGCGGAAAAAATATATTTTTTAGTTTTTTTATGTGTGTAGTTTATTTGGACATGATTGAACTGTTTGGTAGTGAGGTAGAGCCCAATATTGCATAAAAATAATTCGCTGTTTAAGCTGTTGTTCAATTTGTTCAATTTTCAACTTAAATATATTTTTTCGGCACATTTAAAGATCATAACCATTGAATTACCTTTAATAGCTTTTTATTACAGTTATTTTTAATGATGAGTTTCGTCTCTGTTGAGATCTTTAATCATTCTCTGGGTATTAAATAATTTTTTGTCTACAAAGTTTTGGACTCATCTTCTCAAAATATACATATTAATGTCGCCTTTTTGACATTGCTTAAAACGAAATCGTATTTTAATCTTCCAAATGATTTTTTAAATCTTCATTATTGATAAAATGAAAAAAATCTTATCAAATCCAGTGGCTATCTGAGATAAAAGTGATCTATCAATCAAAATAACATAAGAATCACTAATCTAACAACTCAATACAGTGAGATATGAATGATTAATTACAAATTTCAAACAAAATTTAATTAAAATGACTGAAAAAAACATTTTGTCCACCTTCGTAGTGTAATGGTCAGGGTTTGATTCCCAGGGGGGGGGGTAAAATAAATAAAAGTGATTTTCTCACTCTTAATATTTATTCAATATTACCCTGGACTGGTACCTGAAGGGGGGGCTGATCACCTTTCCTTCGTGTGTTAACGATCAAGATAATAATGTGTTTGTATAATGCAGTGCCCTATGCACCATTGGGGTGCGGATAAGGGCTTGAATTGAAAAATTAATAGAATATTTATTCAATATTACCCTGGACTAGTACCTATGGCGGAGGGCACCTCTCATGTGTTAACGATCAAGATACCACTGTGTTTATAAGATGCAGTGCTTTATATGATGCAGTGCTTTATGTACCATTGGGGTGCGGATAAGAGTTTGATGTTGATGAAAATAACGGAGTGTTAGTCCTTTCACTGATATATGGAAATGAAAAATAGAATTAGCAAAAGAAGAATGACAAAAAAGTAAATGCTGTTTAAATGCGACCCCATAGATGTTTTAAGAAGATGTTTGTAGAATAATTAAAAATATAAACTACTTTAAGGTGTTTTGGACATGTGAAGCGAATGGATGACGGGAAAACATTTGAATCGAATGGATGACAGGTCGTAAGTCCTGTTATTGGCTGAAATGATAAATTTTGTGTGCAAATATTCGGACTCACCTTCTCAAAATATACAGATAAATGTCACCTTTTTTGCATACCTTAGTTTTAATTTCCATTCTCATATGTTTGTTCCTCCACATTTTTGAGGCATCCGGATATAGTTGCAGCCTTGTATTTATTTAAGAGTCTCACCATAGAGATCATCGTAGCTACTAAAGTCAACTCCATGATAATTAAATTCCATCACCTGGTCAACGGTTATGTTATTTACAACTAATTTGCATCTTACTGGACTCTTTGATATGGTCATGCTTTTAGCTTCGTTATGTTAT